>NC_081407.1:774488008-774555508 GCF_030272615.1 Cryptomeria japonica
TCACAGGGGAGGCAGCTAGTTGGTGGACCAACACTAAGGAGCAAAATGGGTATAATAGGGATATGATCACATGGGATCAATTTGTTCACCACTTCTGAAAAAGGTGGCTCCCTCAATTGTTCTTTGATGAGAAGGTGACAAAATTCCATAATCTACGTCAAGGGCCCCTATCAGTCCAACAATACTGGGATAAGTTCGCCAAATTGCTTAAGTATGTACCTATGTACCAGAAAGATGAAGAAGGCCAAGCAAGGAAGTTCATTTTGGGACTAAATACCAACATAGGGGCAGAGGTTGACATGCATGGACCCAAAAACATGAATGAAGTACTTGAAAAGTCCCTAAGGCAAGAAAGGAAGATTCAAACACTAGCAGGGCAGAACTATAATGGGAACCACTCTTTTAAAAGGAAGCAGGAATTCAAG
Source organism: Cryptomeria japonica (assembly GCF_030272615.1). Classification (NCBI taxonomy): domain Eukaryota; kingdom Viridiplantae; phylum Streptophyta; class Pinopsida; order Cupressales; family Cupressaceae; genus Cryptomeria; species Cryptomeria japonica. Next base: position 774,488,434 of record NC_081407.1, read on the forward strand.
GGGAACACTAACTTCAACAAAGGTCAAACGAATAATTCTTCCAAAAGAAGGCCATCCCCTAATCAATATCAGAGGAATGGAAATAATAATAATAACAAGGGCAATAATAACAAAGGCAACTATAATAGGAATGACCAGCAGAACAAGATAACTTATCCGCCCAAGGCCAATGAAACAAGGAATGATCCTCCTAGGAATCAGGGCAGGAGGGGTCCTCCAAGTGGATGCTTTATGTGTGGGGGAAACCATTTTGCTAGAGAGTGTCCCAGGATGCAAGGTTGGATTAGGGCCAATCAACCACAACAAGGCCCCCAACAAAGGATTCATGCAGCAGTTAGGAACCGAAGAGCAAGATTCTAGAATGTCCCCGTGGAAACTACAGGTACACTATTTGAACAACCAATTTCAATTCTAATTGACATTAGGCCATCTGAATGTTTCATCTCACCTGAATTAGTAAGCAAATATGCATTAAAAGTTAATCAAATGGAGTCATCATGGACGGTTCAATATGGGGATAAGGCAACTAGGGAAGTACCTAAGTGTTTGCCAAGGGCAAGGGTACAATTTCCTGAGTTTGAAACAAAGGTAGATCTCTATGTGGCACCCCTAGGATTATATGATGTAATTATTGGAATGAGTTGGTTAACAGATCATCAAGCTAATGTAGATTGCTATAACAAAGTAGTTGAATGCTTGGATGATGGGGGGAAAGGGGTCAAAATCCAAGGAAAGTTTAATCCCATTAATATAGAAACCATATCAGCCATGCAATTAAAGAAGGAAAGAAGAAGAGGAGGCCTAATCTATATGGTTGAAATTGATGAAGGAAAAGAGGAAAATACCCCAACCTTTGAAAATACCCCTTTCTTAAAAGAATTCAAGGATGTATTTCCAGAAGAATTACCTGACTTACCCCCTAAAAGGAAGTTTGACTTTTCTATCGACGTACTACCGGGAGCTGAACTAGTATCAAGGGCACCTTACTGAATGAACACAACTGAATTACAAGAGCTCAAAATGCAACTAGAGGAACTCTTAGCTAAGGGATTAATAAGGCCAAGTGTATCACCATAGGGAGTGCCAGTCTCATTTGTTAAAAAGAAGGATGGAACCTTAAGGCTATGCATCAACTATAGGATGTTGAACAAGGTCACAATAAATAATAGGTATCCCTTACCTCGAATAGAGGATCTTTTTTATCAAATGAAAGGAGTAGTAGTTTTCTCAAAAATAGACCTCCAATCAGGATATCATCAACTCAGAATTAAAGAGGAGGACATTCCAAAGACAGCTTTCAGGACTAGATATGGGCATTATGAATTCACAGTAGTTCCTTTTGGTGTAACCAATGCCCCAGCCACATTTATGAACCTAATGAATAGTGTATTCCATGACTACTTGGACAAATTTGTTTTGGTATTTTTGGATGACATATTGATTTACTCTAGGAATGAGGACGAACATTTAGTACACCTACAAATTGCTTTGCAAAGGTTGAGGGAACATAAGTTATATGGGAAACTATCAAAATGTGCCTTCTTCGAGGAAAAGATTCACTACCTTGGGCATATAATATCAAAGGAAGGAATCGCAGTTGATCCAGATAAGATAAAGGCAATAGTAGAATGGTCAATCCCTAAAAAATTTTCAGAGGTAAGAAGCTTTATGGGGCTAGCAGGATACTATAGGAGGTTTGTGGAAGGATTCTCTAAGATAGCAAACCCCATCACCTCATTACAAAGGAAGGGTAAAAGGTTTATGTGGACAAAACAAAGTGATAAGGCATTCCAAATTTTCAAGGGGAAACTAACTTTAGCACCCATTCTAAAGGTACCAAATCTGAATGGACACTTCACAGTCGTAACTGACACCTTTATCGAAGGTTTAGGAGGAGTACTTGTCCAAGATGAAGGGGTAGTAGCTTATGAATCCAGGAAGCTAAAGACTCATGAAGTTAATTATGCGCCCCATGACTTAGAGTTAGCAGCGATTGTGCATGCCCTACATAAATGGAGACACTTCTTACTAGGGAAGCCCTTTGAGTTAAAGTCATATAACCAAGGACTAAAGTACATCTTTACCCAACCCCACTTAAATACTAGACAAAGAAGGTGGTTAGAGTTTCTAAGTGAATATGATTTTGAAATCGAATATATTAAGGGGAAGGAAAATAGGGTGGTAGATGCTTTAAGTAGGACGAGACACTTGATGACTATAGCAACATTCAAAACTTCTTTCAAAAGGCAAGTAATGGATGAGCAGGGGCATGACCCATGGTATTAGCAAGTCAAATTGACTTTAGAATACGATCCAACCGATCCTAAGGTTGAAGGGTATACATTAGATGAAGATGGGTTGCTCAGATACAATAATAGAATCTATATTCCTAATTCAGGAGACTTAAGGAAAGTAGTCTTGTCGGAGGCTCATAATGCCCCTTACTCAAGGCACCCGGGAGTTAACAAACTTTATGTAGACCTAAAGAAGTTATACTTTTGGCAAGGGATGAAGAATGACATAGTAAAGACAAAACATAGACATCCAGCTGGATTGTTACAATCACACGATGTACCTCAACACAAGTGGCAAGTTATTAGCATGGATTTTGTGCAAGGGTTGCCCATGTCACCTTCTAGGCATGATACAATAATGGTGGTAATTGACAAACTCACTAAGGTGGCACACTTTATACCAGGGAATCTGACGGATGATGCACCTACCTTGGCTAGGCGCTTTGTTAAGGAAATATTTAGGTTGCATGGAATGCCAGAGAAAATCATATCAGATAGAGATGCTAGATTCACTTCAAGGTTTTGGACAACTATTCAATCAGCTCTAGGAACTCAGCTAAATTTTAGCACTGCATACCATCCTAAAACTGACGGTCAAACAGAAAGGACAAATCAGATTTTGGAAGACCTACTTCACATGTACTGCATGGACCAACAGAAGAAATGGGAAGATTACCTACCTCTAGTAGATTTTGCTTACAATAATACATATCAAACATATTTGGGAATGGCACCTTTCGAAGCATTGTATGGTAGACCATGTCGAACACCTTTGAGTTGGGATAGCCTTGAAGATAGAGTAATTGTTAGACCAGATATGTTGAAGGAAATGGAAAGGAAAAATAAGGAAATTAGCAAAAGATTGAAGGAAGCCTCAGATAGGCAGAAAAGTTATGCAGACAAGAACAGGACACCAAGGGAGTTTGAGATGGGAGAGAAAGTCTTCCTAAGAGCTAGGCCACACAAGAGTTCCATAAGGTTTGGGAAAAAGACCAAGCTTGCACCTTGTTATGTTGGACCTTTTGAAATATTGGAAAGGATTAATCCGGTTGCATACCAATTGGCCTTACCTCCCCAGTTGAGCTGAATCCATGATGTCTTCCATGTATCTCTTCTTAAAAAGTATGTACCTAATGAGAAACATATTTTGAATTGGGATGCTTTACAGGTCTAGGAAATGGGAGGAATAATGATAGAGCTATTCAAAATCTTGGAGAGGCGTCAGTGCCAATTGCGCAACAGAGAGGTTGATCAATAAAAAGTACAATGGAACTAGTATGATGAAAAGAATGCCATGTGGGAAGATACTAGGGAAATGCAACAGTTGTTTCCTTTTTTGTTTTAAACTAATCATGAACTATAGACTCTTTTGGATACATTCAATAAGTGCATCGGGACAATGCACAAATTAAGGGGGGGAGGATTATATTTTTGGTTGAGCTATTAAAAATGATTGAATAAATATTAAAAAAGAATAAAAATGGACACACACACACACACATGGAAAATATAATTCAAAAGGCATTATTTTTATTTTTATTTTCCCACTCTCAATTATGGCACATGTTGTAGGAGGAATTAGAAGCTTCTAGAGGAATCTTCATTGCCTTGCATGTAACTCCTCCACTAGATTTTTAATCAATTTGCATGAGTCCAATATTGGAAAAGAATCCCATTTGTCATCTCTCATTTACATATGAGAAATTTGCGTTATCAAAATATATAGCTTCTAAATTATTAGATTGTAAATCTTTTCTTCTTATTTAGGGATAAATACTGATAAAAGTATTTTTCATATAATGAATGTAAAAGATAACTTTATCATTTATTTAATTTTTGTTTAGAAAATATATATCAGATCTTGCTTTGCTTTTCCAAAAAAATTTAGATCTGTGCAAAAATCATATTTCCTTTATTTAAAATTATTTTCCTGAGATTAAAAAAATCTTCTCTATGTGATTAAATGATAACCATTTGTGTATGAATCTTGTCCTTGTTATTCTTCTCTTAAATTCATTACTGGATTGGAAATCTGAATGTAAATCTCATTTCTTTAATTAAATCTTACTTCCCTATGAATAATCTTACCTCTGTGCGAATACAAGTTTGATGTTCTGCATATAAAGTTATTTAAATATTTTTTCTTTTTCTTGTGACTAAAAATCCATTTCTCTCTCTCTGAATGTAGATTTGATCATAAATCTTAATTCCTTAAGAGCAGTCTTACTTCTCTGTGAACAGAAAAATGTCTGGAAATAAAATATAAACTTCATTGTATCCATTATTCTCTGTGGAAATAAAATATAAATCCCTCTCTGTGAATATTAGCTCCTGAAAATCTTCTTTGAAAGCTTTGTTTTTCTCAGCATAATCATCTACCTATCTCTATGATAAATTGGTTATCTGTACATCACTGAAACAAATTATTTCTCTGTTTTATTTCATCCCTGTGATTAAATTATTATTCTCATTTTTACATTAACATTTTTCCTCTTATACATATATCTGTTTATATATTCCTCTTTTATGCTATTAAATAAACTGAAATGAAAAACTATATATATATATATATATATATATATATGTATATATATATATATGTATATACATACATATATATGTACATACATACATATATATGTACATATATATATATATATATGTACATATATATATATATATGTACATATATATATATATGTACATATATATGTACATATATATATGTGTGTACATATATATGTACATATATATATATAGATATGTACATATGTATATATATATATATATATATATATATATATATATATGTACATATATATGTACACATATATATATGTGTGTGTACATATATATATATATATGTGTGTGTACATATATATATATATATGTGTGTGTGTGTGTGTACATATATATGTACATATATATGTACACACACACATATATATATATATGTACACACACATATATATATGTACACACATATATATATGTGTGTATATATATATATGTGTGTGTGTGTACATATATATGTACACACATATATATATGTGTGTACATATATATATATATATATGTACATATAGATATACATGTACATATATATATATATATATATATATATATATATGCAAAGTAAAATATATTCGATATAGTGCACGAAACAGTACGAAGAAAATCCGTAGATGTAACTTCGTCTGTTGCACAGAATAACAGACCGTCGTAGGAGAGGGGAGCGGAGTTATTACCTCTGCAGGGGAGTGGTACCGGAGTGGTACCCTCCACTAACCTACAGTCACTGTCACGGCAGTGGCTGTAGGGTAGTGGAGGGGACCACAGCTGTCCCCTCATCACTGTAGGCCTGTACCCGTAGGTCCGTAGTGGTGATGGGACCCATGGGCCCCACTCCCACTTGCCTTTTAAAAGCCATTTCAAAAAAAAATCAAACTCACGACAACTTGTTTTTTTTGTTAATTTTTTTTATCCAAATTTTAGTTTAATAAAATTTAGCTTAGGTAAATTTAAAATTTAATCATCCTTAGTAAATTTATAATTAATTTATCTTTAGCAAATTTATAATTTGTAAATTAAATTATACCAAAATTTATAATTAGATTTTTACAAACTATTTAAGATTCACTTAGCAATTAATTCATATTAATATGATTTGAACCAAATGCCTAAGCTAAATTCTATTTTTGGGACTAGTGACTTTATAAGCGATTATTCTCATGGAAGAAATCAACACATTGCTTAACCTTGCATGTAACTTACACTATCCTTGCTTCATGTGAATTTCTCATACATTACTTGCATTTATTGATGACAAAGTTACATTTTCTTCATCTTCATACAAGTTACATGTTCAATTATTAATATGCAAGTTTCATAATTGTCATTATTATGCAAGTTATATTTCAAGTTTTGAGTATTAAATAACTTAGTTATGGTTTTTATTCCATGTGGTCCATCAAGTAGTTGTTCAATTAGATAAGCTTTGCAATGTCTAAATATACACGTTCAATTCATAATTGTTTTCAAGCATGATGTTTTTCATAGCTTCTTAGTTAGAAAACTAAATAAAGGAAGTCGGAAAACCAAAACCTAGCAGCGTTCGGTATATACAGTGCCTCTGGGTCACGCTTATGGGTAATGTCGTCGTGTTGAACTACTGCACTTAACACCTAATAAAGTTGCATCAATGACGTTTGTGGCATCGCCCCTATAAATCGTCGAGGAGTAATAAGGGACACTTGGAAGTTAAAATCCAAGGGGCGGGTAATCCCCCTTAGATCGATAATCTAATAAGATAATCCTTAAATGATTTTTACATCCATTGAGTTAAACCATAGTAAACCCCCTTTAGGGTTGATTAAGTGAAATGCTTTTATGAAATTGATTTAATCTCAAAGAGTTGTTGTCGAGTTGACAATTTGGTCAAGGGTGACGCTTATGATAGGTATTAGGATCTAGTTGTTTTAGGCCACAAGCAATAGGCCATCTTGAGCCTTTTCTTAAGTGCTACCACCGTGGGTAGCAACCGCAGAGAAACTGTCTGGGACATTGACCCTAGAAAGGGTTTCGTACCCACTAATCAGTTTACATCAAACCATAGAGTAGAAAATAGAACTACATACTTTACGCCTTGATCCCGTGCCGAAACGGGTATGTAGGCAGTCTAGGGACAGAGTTTTCCCTAGTACTCAGGTGTTCATGGGTGGGGTCTAGGCTTGGTAAGAAGAAGGATTGAGTAGAATCCTAATTTGAAAGATAAGTATAATAAAAAGAAAAAAGTAATTCAATGCATACTTGGAAGGAATCCTGAATGGATTCGCTTGATTTCCCAAGGCCTTAAGCCAAATTCCAAGGTGGAATTCAAGCTTGTATTATGTTATTTTGATTACTCCTAAGGACAATGACCTCGATGCACTCTTATTAGAGGAGTGTAGTAATTAGTGAGTGACTCGGGACTCGAATGATCCCGATGAGTCTAAGTCTCTGGCCAGAGCACCTCCTGTCCCAATTGGATAGATGCCTACCCTGTATGGATAGATGCTTATCCTGTATTGGATAGATGAAACCTCCTGCTCTGTATGGACGGATGCCTAACCTGTATGGTTAGATGCTCATCCCAGATGGATGAATGCCTAATCCTAATGGATGGATGCCCAGAGTATGCGATTGAATCAAACACAAATGATTAAAGTAAACAAAAAAAAAAAAAATGGTCGAATTTTGTTGGGTTAAGTAAAGTGAGTTATTACAGCTATGTTCGTGTGGTAATCATTCTATCATGAGTAGGTTTAATCAATCTCTTTGTTATTGGATTAAGAAACCTTAATGTTCATTGGATTAATCTAGTAATCTTCATTGGAAACCCTTTAGTTGTTTAAGTTAAATCTTCTGCTTGTGCAAATGTTATTGCAATATTGAATTTAATGCATCCTAAGGTTCATCAATGTTTTAAAAAAAAATATTATTTGCACTTTTTTCGAGAGTTTTAGTTGTATCCTTTAGGGTTTCTTGGCGGGGCATTACATACCAAGTGTCATAATCATAATGAATGAGACAATTGTTACATGTTTTTTGCTCACATGCCAAAAATAGCCTCTCGCAAGGTCTTAGGTTTATTTGGATAAATTTTGAGAGGTTTAGGATGATTAAAGGGAGTCAAAAATGGTAGCAATGCTTTGGTTTGTATAGAAAATATTTTCAGTTAGTTTTATTTCTTCCTTATTTGGAATAGTAGTCTTTGAAGTCATCAAATCTCATGTTCACTAGAGTCAAAAAAGGGAAAAAGGAATATTTTCCTACACTGAAAAAAGTTAAAGGAAGAAATTAATGTGTTGCTTGTAAAGCCCATATAGCTAACAAAAGGTCAATATTTTGATCTAGAGTTTGAGAGGTAAATCAAACTGAGTTTTCATTGCTTTACAATGCATAGAGTGTGTAAAGTGGAAAATTTGGGCTTAGTAAATTCACCACATGGAAGGGAGAAATCACTAAGCCGATTTTCACTTGGAGGACTTTACATTCAAAAGAGGGGATGAATCCACTAGATCCAATCCTAAAATTATACAAGGATTGAATACTAAGTAGATTGGTTGTGTTTGAAATGTGTTTAACCCTCTTTTGTAAGTTGAATAAATAAAGTACTGAAATTAAAGACAAAGTAAGAAAAAACAGTGAGCTACAAATTCGGGATTTTGTCGTCCACCTAGATCTGAGAAGTTTGGGATGATTTGAAGCTACTTTATGTAATCTACCAAAAGTTGCAAGGATCATGTGTTCAGACCAGGTCACCCCCAACTTGCTCCTCTGAACTTTCCATGCGTCGAAAAGGGTATTTTCATCTCTGCAAATAAAGCTTAAGTCCAAAAGTACAGTTACGCACCTACTTCCTACACATAGAAAGAAGAAGAAAGGGGTTGGGAATAGGGGTTTGCCTAAGTCATACCCCAGTTTGGAATCAACCTTGATTGAAATACTGTAAATGCTTGAAATAAATGATGGAAAAGTATATCTTCAGATCTGTAATAAATTATGATGATGTTTTGCTTCTTGAATGTAACCACATATGTTGTATGAAATGGCATGAACACGACAAAACCCTGACACACACACACATGTTTGCAAATGAATGAAGTAATGTTGTTCCAATGGGTAGATGAAGAATATGTAGACTTGAAGAATGCTAGATGATGAATGCTTGATGTTTGAATGTTGTTTCCTTGCCTTCTCCACTTTGTCATGCTCTCACCTTATGCCGAATGAGAGGGGAAGACCTCCTTATATACTTGCTCATCATCAATTGCTTAATTTTCTGACATAGATCGACATGGGGAAGTAATTTCGCTCTCAAATTTGAGATAGGGCCTAGTGGCCAAAATAGGTCCTGATTAAGGAGGACTAGGGCATGGCGCCCTAGTCCTAGTGAGGACTAGGGCGTGGTGCCCTGGTCCTACCCTGATTTAGGCCAGGATCAAGAGTTATGCAAGGTGAAAGATGAAAAAAATAAGGTTTGGTTGCATAAGGGAGGCATAAATAGGTTATGATCAAGCATGGGGATGAGATCGGTAAAGTGAGGGCCTAAAATGTAGTTAAAATTGCAAGGGGTGCAATTTTAGGACGCTACAAAGTGAGTTAACTCACACTTCTATTTGAGAGTTCTTCTTGTCAAGGAAGCAAGAAGCCCTAATTTCTATAGACTTATTTTTTGTTATAGATTCATGGTGGCAGACAGATCTCTTTCAATCACTCTAATTGTAGTTCAAAGGCCACTCAAGTTCAATTTTTTATCATTTATCTTCAGTTCATCTGGAAAAGAAGAGTTCATTCCATGCATTGTTTAATTTTAAAGGGATGAAAGAGTTGTTTTTTATATTCTCTCATGTAGAATGAGCTTCAACGAGACTTAAGAGGCAGTTTGTTTAAGTTGGTAATAAAAATTGGAGACCTAAGATCATGAAAAACCCATGTACATCTCTGAATCAGTAAAAATCTTTGTATTTCATCCTTGAAATGCATTGATTATCTTTCCTAAGAAAATAAAGGTTATTTGCATGTACGAGGAAGGTTTTTTAGATCCAAGTTGTGAAAAAAGCATTTAAAATTTCTAACAATCATTAGAAGAAAAGGTTTTGTTATTGTATGCTTCTATAAGTCCCTGATATTATCTTTATAAGCTTTCCTTCTTGAAACCCTCCAAGGTTTTAGTTATAAAGAGATACAATGGAAAATAGTAAAAGATCTAAAACCTTTATGGTAAGAACATGTGAAAAATAAATATCTTAGTAGTTGCAGAACATGGAGAAGAAAAGGTATGATTATAAGATTGTCATGAAGGGACTAGTCCAATCAAATCATCAAAAGCATAGTTATATAGCATGCCCGACCCTAAGGAGGGAACCATTAAAATCAAAGTGTGTGGTGATAAAGCAGTTCAATGAAGACCCAATCATAGTGGACCTATATAAAAAAAAAAAGAAAGAAATGAGCAACTGTTCAAGGTACTGGTAATAGATCTTTCAAGACTGTCCAAGCGCAAAAGTCTATGATATAATGCAAACTAGATCGGAGAATAAAAAAAGAGAGATAAACTCGTGAAGACAGACATGTATTTATCCATTTAATAGTGAAGTTTGTAGTTGTAATGATAAGATCAAATAAAGGACTTCATAAAGAAGATCTCAAAGGAAGTACAATCTGCTACAGTATGAAGATAGAGGTTATATTTGTAGTAAAGGCAGATTTAAAATAAGAATAGTAAGTAGCATGAGGTCTACAATGAAATATAATATTTGAGGGGACAATAATAACACAAGAAAACATTGATGTCTCCCAAGAGCATACAATAGCCAAAGCAACGACCTGATAATAGGATAAATACTATGTGACTACCAATGTATCAAGAGAAAATCCATAGAAGTGACAGTGAGAAATAGCCTTCCAAGACAGATAAAAGAGGCCTAGACAGTTAATAGAATAGTAGAAAGACCAGCATCCTTCAAAGAGTAAACAAAGCATATAATCCACATGATAATGGATCAGTATAAAAAGTTGTGATATCCCACTATCAAAGTCTAAATTGATGAGAACAGTGATATGTAAGAAACGATCTACAACAAGAGAAAATAGTCTATTTAAACAGTCACATTACAAAGCATAAGGAACAACAATCATTGTAATGTGCAATTAGTAGCGAATAGTCCAATGATAATAGACAATATTAAAAGAATAAATGAAGAGAGAAGCTCAAAGAAAAACAATGAATGATTAATTAATTGTCATGCAAATACTTCAAAAACGGTCCTAGCAATAATAGAATGTCAAAGATTGTTTCTGAGCAAAAGGGAACCTTCATCAAAAGATCAAAGACAGAGATCAAATAAAAGGAATAGAGTCCAAATGTTATAGACAACTTAAAATGTAGTGATACAAGACTCAAAACCATAATGATCAAATGAAACAAAAAGTAGTAAAGAAATCAATTAGTATTTTAAGCAATCCTTGATGATAGGGCTAATAAGACTATCAAATAGTGAGCCAATAAGATAGTCACAACTATCAAAATAGTCCAATATACAAAAAGGGAGAGATTAAGCACTAAGTGATAGTCAAAGGTTTAAAGGATAATGGAAAAGAGACTCATATGTGAGTAGCTACAAACAAGATCAAGTCATCAAACAAGATTACAGTCATGACAAAGATAAAGCTTCAACATCTTCGAGCTTCAAGGATAAATTTGGGTGTATAAGCCTCATAATAGACAGATAAAGGGAGCATGACCATTCTTTAACATCATCAATCACAAAAAATCACAATCTGATGCATGAGACAATAGTCAAGTGAAGGTTGCAAACAAAGACTTAGCATACTCAACTAAAAAATAGTATAGAAGAGGGCATCATTGTTCACAATATTGCCACAATCATGAAGAGATAGTGCAAATCTCAATCTACAAGAAAATCCTAGAAAGATATGGAAAAAGATCAAACCTTTGTAGCAGCTTACGGTGGAAGTGGTGTTGGCAAGAGACACTATATAGGTTTTCTAGTGTTGTCATTGATGGCAACCCAAGTCAATGTATCCATCCGCAGTGAATGATTTTCTCATACCGGAAGTCAGATTGAAGATTGGTTTAAGTCTGGCAAGCTTAGAATAGGGCATTCGATAGTGTTTGATATTTTGGTTGGTATTTTATTTTGGGTTAATATTTTATGTTTCGGATCAGAGGGAAGCTAAATGGATGTTTAGAGTACCTTATTGCGTAAATTTAGCCTCTGGTAATGATTGGTGTGCGAGTAAGAAGATCCAGTATATCGGGTTTTTGGTTTGACAATGCAGAGCAGCCGACTTATGTAGTTGATCCTTATGCGGATTAAGTGGAGCAACTTTGGTGATTGTTTTTGGGATCGAGGATGTTTAGCCAACATATGTGGTAGTGTGTATTCGATTGTTTTGGTCCGCTCTAGCATTTGAGTTTTTGCAGCCAGTTTGTACATGTTTGAATAAAGTGTTAAATATTCTTGAGTCGACATACAGCCGATATGATTTCTTGTTGCAGATATATAAGAGTGATTGTTTTAATCATTTTGGATGTGTGGAAAGCACTCTAATGTTAACCCATCCTTTACTACAAGCACTAGGGGAGATGATTTAGTGGTTGAGCACCCTAACTTCACTCTTCTCAAAATCTTAAGTTGAAATCTCAAATCACTCTCAATTTTTTACAGCAACTTACTTGGCAAGTCCCCTACTTATAACTAAGGTTTTAGGACCACATCATCAAATATAATGCCACGTCAACATGCTTTTTTTCAAGGTGTCCAAAATAACCCCAAAAAAAGTGAGAGCAATACTTGGGAAAAAGGGAGACCAATACTTGTGCACTAATGTGGCATCACATGATTTGTTTCCTCTGTAGAGTATACTTATATTGTGGGTTCATCCCCACCATAGTTTTTCCCTTAAACAATTTTCCACATAAAAATCTTGGAGTTATAGTATTGTCCAGTTGCTTTCTTTATGTTCTTGCATCTTTCTTTTGTTCATATACATTAAGTGGTTGAAAGAACAACTTAATAAGGTTAAAGATTGCAGAACACTGATTCAGCCCCCCCCCCCCCCCCAACACTTCCTCTTAGTGTTCCTTGATTCCAACAATTGGTATCAGAGCCTAGTTCCTCAAAGTAATTTTAACAACTTCAAGAAGATCTAGGAAGATGATTCAATGGATTATGGTGGTCTTCATCAACAACTCCTAGTTGCGCTAGAGGATCTTGATCAATCCAAGGTTGAAGTTCAGGAGTTATAGGCAAACCTTAAGGATGTTGATAATTGCATTCAATCATTGAAAGAGAAACTAAACAAGCCATGGGAGAAGAGAAAGGAACTTTGTGAGAAGCTAAAATAAAAAGAAAGCAAAAGCATGGAAGATGATCACCTGAGTCAAGCCTTGAAGGAGAAGTCGGAAGAATGTGAAAAGCTTGCAAAAGATAATGTAGTCTTGAAACATGAAATGGAATCTATAGTGATGGGGTTGACCAAAAAAATCGAAGGAAGAAGAATGAAGAAAACCTTAATCAGTCCTTGAAAGAAAGAACTGATGAATGTTGTAGACTTGATTTTGAGATTGGCCAAATAAATCTTAACCTGCAAGAATCCAAACACCATGAGGAAGAGCAAGAAAGGCAGATTGTCTCTCTTAGGAATGAAGTTGTGACTACAAATGAGTACAAGGAGAATTTTAAGATTAGCTCAGCTAAACTTGATATGATGCTTGAAAGCAAGAGGAAGGAATATAACAAACAAGGTCTTGCATTTGAGAAAGGTGAAAGCTCTGAATTTGGTCAAAGCAATCCTAAGTCAGAAAATTCAAAGAACAAGCCTAGAAGGTCTCTAGTAAGACAACCTAATGCTCAAAAGTTTAATGGTAATTTCTTTGTTTGCAATAAATTTGGTCATATAGCTAGTCAATGTAGAAGTAGAATGAATCAAAATGGTACGTCTTTCTCCGATCAATGTTTTAATTGTAACAAGTCTGGACAGAAATCAAATGAATGTAGAAGTATGGTGAATAACTCATTTAATAGAAGGAATGTTAGATGTTGTGCATGTAATAGATTTGGACACATTGATAATCAGTACAGATAAAGAGGAAATCAAGGGAATTACATGTATGGACAAAGAAATGTTGTGTGTGATGGACTTGAAAAGCACTGAGAGGGGGGGGGGAAATCAGTGACTCCAAAACACACACTACTTTGAATACTAATCTATAGATGTTCTTAACCAAGTGGTTAAACAAACTACATGCTATCCAAAATGAAATAACAGCATCCACAAAAAGTAGAACATCCACCATAACACAAGTGTTTATACATGGAAAACCCAAATAGGTAAAAACCACGGTGAGATGGAACTCACAAGTTAACTATCTGCAGTAATAGAAAACTGACCGGTTAAGGCCTTACAAAGAGCTCTGCTAGGAGCGAATCTTGTTAGAGATTCCAAGCTTGATTAGAAGCTTATACCCTATTAAGAGTACTACCTTGTTAGGAGTAACCTCATTGGAGGATTTGAGAATCCAAACTAATGGATCACCTTGTTAGAGGATTTGTACAATGAAGCTTGTTAGAGCTTACTCGGTTAAGGGACTTGCACCCATTGTAATGATTAGAAAACAACAAGAGTAACTTGATCTGTTTTGAGTAGCACAGGACTTGCTTGATCAGATCCTTCTAAGTATATTCAATTCTGCTCTACATCTTAACATTTATCACTTCTTAACAAAATCTTTTTCATTCTTTTCACATAACAACTCTCTGTCTTCTACTTGACTCAAAAGACAATTCACTACAATGTCTTAAATAGACATACAACCCTTATGTCGGCCATAGGAACACAATTTCCGAGGTGCAGTGAATCAAGACATATAATCATAACTCATCACAAAAATGACCTCCAAACAAACGGTGTTGGTAACTCATCACAAAAATAGATACCGGTTAGAGCAGTTTAATACCGGTTGAAAATTAACTGTTGTTATGGAATCTTCACTAGATCTTCTTCTTCATCTTAATTCTGATTCTGATGTCGATCTGGTGCTATCTTAGGTTATCTCATAGGTACATACCGATTGACACAAAGTATCAGTTTAGAGATAAACCTTAAACATACCGGTTAGAAGTGTAAACCAATTGAAGTTACACTGGTAGTCAATGTTGTCACATATGTGTGTGAGAGTGTTTCATCAATGACAATAAGTGATGAATACATTACAATCATCATCAAGCCAACAGTGCGCTACAATTGCAACAAATCCGGTCACATTGAAAGATTTTGTAGAAGCAATAATGTGAACAAGAAGGGTTCTGCAGATAAGAACAAGAATATGCAGACAAATGATAAAGGTAAAGCGAAAGTGGATGAGATCAGGAATAAAATGAAGAAGACATGGGTGAAGAAGAGTGATATTGATGTAAGGAATGGGTCCACACCTGAATCTAAAATTCCTCCGGGAATTGATTTAAGGCCTCTAGCCTAGGGGGAATTTTTAAGAAAATCCTATTTCCCCCTGCTAGTGGCTGGTGCCTGAATTAGGCAAGCTAGTAGAAGTTGTATTGGGCCATTGCAAATTATTTGGATTGATTTTAGGAAGAAATAGGGCAATATTAAAGATCCACGGATGAATTTTTGCAAAGCAGTATGAGAAAGCAGGGTATCTGGAAGGTTTAGGGCAAATACATTTATTGCACAAAAAGGTTAGATATGTGAATGATAAAAGGTGACTTAACCCTCTTTTTTGTCACTCTGCATTTGAAGAGAAAGAGGTTAGAGCACTCTGCAATGAGATTTCCTGGAGATCGAAACCACAAGAAGATTTTCATGCGAAACCCTAATCCGATGAGAAAGGTATTTATCTGTAAAACTTTTCAAGTTGAAATTTATGAAAATGGACACTCCATTGGTCATTGATATTACTGAGAGGTCTCACCCCAAATTCAAGAAACATCCATTTAAATCTGTTGAAGTAAACCCGTTAGGTGCATTTTCCTCGGTTCTGTATGGCATCTGCATGTCGAAGACATTAGGGCATACATTCATGGAAATATTAAGGAGCTAGGAGGCTCATAGCTATTAAATATATATCCCAATAAATTATTAGGAGAGAATTTCAGGCTTAAGCCAGAATATAAGGTGTTGGAGGAGAAGAACTTTGCCCAAATTGTCAAGTTTCCCGTATTTGATGAAAACAAATGGGTTCGGTATGTTTTGAGCTGCATGCATGATGAATTTATGTGGCTGAGAAAGTTATTTAAGATAAACAAGAATGTCATCAAGGTTGTAATTGGTTTGTGTTGGCATTGAAGTTGTCATTGATGTCAACATGTATGTGTGCAGGGTTAATTTGATGAAGTTGTAGAAGAGATCATTGTGTTGCAAATGATATCAATAAGCTCGTGTTGCAAGTTGCAAGTGAGATGAGGGGCAGTGAATTGAAAAGAAATGAAATGAGTTCCAGAGATGATAAGTGCCACAAAGAGCAAGTGCAACTTGATAGAGGATATGCAAAGTTATTGCTCCACACCCACTGGATGGTGATGCAAAGACACCCATTGGTCAGAGATGCAAAGGCATGAACAGACATCTGGAGGGGCAATGCACAGAGATGCAAAATGATGAGGTTGTAAGTTGAATGAATATGCATGGAGGTTGCATGAAGTCACCTAATGGACTTGCAAGTGATTAGAGGACCAAAGCCATAAAGTTGTGATGGCATAGAGACAAAATGTTGTTGCGGCATGATATAGCACACCGTGTTAGTCACACTCAGGGATAGAAAAGGAATGTATGAAGTGTGTTATCAGGACATCTAATTGGACAAGGATGTCACAGGTCTTTGAGTTGGAAATGCATTGGGTGAGTTGGTCTAATTCGGAAAATGTATGGTTGTTGTTTGACTAACACATCGTGTTAGTTGCACTCTATTGCAATAATATGTGCATAACACATCATGTTATCACTATCGCTATCTTGCTGACAACTTTATACATTCATCAAACGCCACTGCAAAATAGAGAAACTGTGCATAACACATCGGGTTATCCTCATCACCATTTCACTGGGCAACACTTCATGTAGACCAAGGTAGCCGTGAAATTATGAAAAGTGCATAACACAGAGGTTATTGATTTTTACTATTTTACTAGAAAACTTTCTATGTTGATCAGGTGAGTTGCGAAACTATGAAATGTGCATAAAGTGTGTGTTATTGACTATTGCCCGGGACTTCCTCACCACTTCACAGTCAACACTTTTGTTGACCACAACCTTCTGGGAAACTGTGAAATGCTTTAATGATTGGGAAGGTTAAGTATTGGGGCCCACCCTGTCCTCGTGTTCATTGGCATCCAGGTGGCTCATTGTGATTGGTCCATAGGGATGTTGTGTTTGTGTGGAGCCCATGGGAAGGAGTAAATGTTTTCGCTATCTTGCGAAGTAATCGGCAATGAGGAGGGAGTCGCTTGTGATACCGCAAAAAGACAAATGTGACCGTGTGGTGAGCAAAAGAATGTTGCAGTTAAGGGTTTAGAGGCATTTTTTTTGCTATTTCATAGGGAGACCGTGGAAGTAATTAAGAACTCCAGCAAAATGGAGAATTGGGCAAAGAGTTTTTGCTAGGTCATGAGTTAAACCTTCTGGTTGACCCAACTTGTAGCTAAACCGCGAAAAGCTAGAGGTTTTCACCATTTCACATGATTGACCGCCAAATGAAGTTAACTGCCAGTGATACAATAAAGAAGGTTGTTTTCATAGTGCACATAACTCTCATGTTAGTCGCATTGCAGAACTCAATTGTCTTGTGCAGCCCGATAGTTGATTTTTCCATGTGGGCAGTT
Organism: Cryptomeria japonica; assembly: GCF_030272615.1. Classification (NCBI taxonomy): domain Eukaryota; kingdom Viridiplantae; phylum Streptophyta; class Pinopsida; order Cupressales; family Cupressaceae; genus Cryptomeria; species Cryptomeria japonica. The sequence continues at coordinate 774,506,132 of NC_081407.1, forward strand.
GATGAACATTGATTGGATGACATGGACGAATGATTGAAAGGTTTTTAGGTCATTTTGACCGATAAACCTCAAAGCGATAAATCCTAAGTGTGGGTTTTGACTGAGTTAGAAAATTTTCAGGCCACACCTGCATGTTGATAGGGAAGAGAGTCCATGTGGGCGTTGACCAGGTTTGACAAAGTGACTTGGACATTGAATATGAAGACATGTAGATTCTAGGTGGTCAAATATGAATGTTGTCATGTAAAAGTCAGAGATTACCATGATTGTGTGTTCAAATGAGGCATTTGTTGATCTAATAAGTGTAGAAGGATGAAGAATGTATTAATGGTAGATTCGTTGCAGACAGGTGTGCGGCTCAAGGATATTTTTAGGAAGATTTGACAAGCAGATAGAGATGGCTAAATATAGAAATATATGTACAGAGAACATAATGAAGACAAAAAGAATGTATTTAATGATGGCGGCCAATCAGCCTGCAAGTCAGATTGGTTAGGAGCCCAAAAAGATCTTTGAATCTATTTTGGAGGGAAAATCTCATGCATATATAGATGACTGAATATAGAGGATAGGTAATGAGATTTGACAGTTGTAGATGAAGTGGGTGTGCATAACTGGCAGAGACAACAAGATGGACACTAAATTGAATGAGTTAGGTGGTGAACCAAATATATAGAGAAGGCACTCTAGAAAAGTGAGGTATGTGGAGTAGAAAAGTAGAGAACAAGAAGAGTTGCAAAAAACCAGAGAAGTGAAAATAGTGTAGAAAAGTGTTTTCCTATAGGTGTCAATAACACGATGACAATGCAGTCCTAATATTGGAAAAAAGACTATATGCTGGAAGATCATAAGATGAAGAAAAGATAAGAGGGAGCCGAAAGAAAGAGCATAGAGAAAACATAAAAGAACATAGAGGTGGAGAGAAAAGATCAAAGACCAGAGAGCAGTGTGTATTGAAAGAGCAGAGAACAAAAGGTTGATAAAAGGGATTGATAGCAGAAGACAGAGTGCAAAGGATAGAGATAGAGAGTAGGGAAGAGTCACATAATATCCCCCCCTCAACGTGACTCGCAAGATTCGAACCCGTAATCCAACACTCTGATACCAGTTTCAAACCAGACACCACTATCATTAAGACAAAATCTCAAGCTATGAACGAACGGGAGAGCAACTAGAGACAAGGATCCACGGGAGGCAGGAGGAAGCACATGTTGCGAATCTTGAGATCAACGTTGAACGGTCAAAGATGCAAAGGCATGAATAGACATCAGGATGAAAATATATAGAGATGTAGGATGATGAGGTTGTAGGTTGAATGAATATGCATGGAGGTTGCATGAAGTCACCTAATGGACTTGTAGGTGATTAGAGGACCAAGGCCATAAAGTTGTGATGGCATAGAGACAAAGTGTTACTGCAGCATGATATAACACATCGTGTTAGTCACACTCGAGGATACAGAAGGAACGTATGAAGTGTGTTATTAGGACATGTAATTGGACAAGGATGTCACATGCCTTTGAGTTGGAAATGCATTGGGCGAGCTAGTTTGATTCAAAAAATGTATGGTTGTTGTTTGAATAACACGTCATGTTAGTCGCACTCTGTTGCAATAATATGCACATAACATATCGTGTTATCACTATCGCTATCTCACAAACAACTTTTTGCATTGATCAAAGGCCACCGTGAAATAGGAAAGTGTGCATAACACATTAGGTTATCCGAGCATTGCCATTTCATCAAGAAACACTACATGTAGACCAAGGCAGCCACAAACTGCGAAAAGTGCATAACACAGAGGTTATTGATTTTTGCTATTTCACCAAACTTTCTATGTTGATCAAGTGAGTTGTGAAATTTGCATAAAGTGTGTGTTATTGATTGTTTATTGAGACTTCCTAGCCATTTCATAATCAACACTTTTTATTGACTGTTGAGAGGATAGAGATAGAGAGAAAGGAAGAGTCACATAATCTCAAGTGCAGATAACACAGTGAGCAAGCAACAAAACAACTATAAGGTATTACAAAACTCTTTTGTAATAAGGTTATTCATTTTATCAAATTTGTTTATTGAATCATTGTAAATCTCTGAGTGGGTGCTTAGAGCAGGGGTTGGTGCTCCTTTGGGTTGGTGCTCATTAACTTTAGGGGTTAGTGCTCCTTTGGGTTGGTGCCCATAAACTTTAGGGGTTGGTGCTCCTTTGGGTTGGTGCCCATAAATGTTTTAATCAGTTTTTCATTGTGAGGCTGGATTGGAGAAGTACACTCAAGCAGCATTTCTCACTGAGGTTTTTCCCCACCATGGGTTTTCCTCATATATCTTATGTTATGGGTTTGCCTTTTATGTGTGTGTACTAATCAGTTTAATATCTCTACTCATGGTGTATTAGTTTTTATTATTAAAGCTTAGATCATTCAGAAGAGTTAAAGTTTTTTTTATTACCACTGATTCATCCCCCTCTCAGTGGTCCATTATGCTCCATCAGTTTGTGCTCATCTGGTGATTTTCCCACATTGAAGTCCATGAAAAACCAGATTGTCACTGATACAACCAGATTGAAATTTGATAAAAGAGAAATGACAATCAATGAAATAGTTGAGTATGATGTAAAATTTACTTCCATGGTGATTGGTTACAAGATATATCACTCCAATTGGGAGAACTCTATATCTAATACTGCAATCTATGCAGTCTATGAGATGGTCAAGAAAAATAAAAAATATGACTTATGTGATTTGTTGCGGAGTGAGCTAATGAAGAATCTAACCAAGATAAAGAAGGACAAGAAAAATACATTCAAATATGGTACTTTGATCTTGTGCTTATTCTTTTTCTTCATGAATGAAGTTTCAGGAATTGGGAATGTTTAATGGGCATATGACAGACCAGTGGTTGTGCAAATCAAAGAACTTTTATACAGTTTTGGTGACGGTAAGGCTCAGAAAGATACTCTTTGGGGATATTTTAATAATTTTCAAGGCATGATGCAGGATGGGGAAAGCATCCCTAAATCAATTGTTGAGAAGTATAAGAACTCTATTTGTTTCATGGTTGATATTGATTAGTGCTTGATGGAAGCAGTAGAGCTTAGGATAGTCTGGATCATGCCCATGGGGTATGAGGTAGATGAGAAAATTCTAGAGTTGTATGCTCAACATTTGCTAAGTAAGCCTATTGACACTTCAGAGGAGAGATTTGGCACTTTTGCAAAGAAGGATTTGTAGTTGCATAGTAATTTAAGAAAACTGAGATAGTCCAGAAGGTTAGAAAGTAAGTTGAGGAGTATGCAGACAACATTGGCATTACAAAATAAGCATTCTAAGAGGCAAGGAAGATAACTCAACAAGTTGCAGAGGAGAGGCCAGTGAAAGTTGAATCAGTCGGTCTGAAAGCCTTCACCCCCAAGCCAAGACCAACTAGAAGCTCTACACCCTCTGCCAAGCCAACCAGCTCATAGAAATCACAAGCCAAATCATCTGGCAAAGGTGACAAGAGGAAGAAAGATAAAATCTCAAGGGTGTATGCCACTATAGAAGATGATGAATAAATAGAATCATATGAAGCAATGAAGGAAATCAAGACCAAGGACACCAAAGCATCAAAAGTCTCTAAGGATAATCCCTCTAGTGGAGAGAAAACAAGCAAGAAAATGAAGCTAGATGCAGATAATCCTAGCATGTCAATCCATCATGTTGAAGAATCTCTTACTATGCAAGGTAACCTAAAACCACCCTCAGAATATTATGATAAATTTGATGATGTTGGCAAGAGAGCTCTTGAGGAAGCCACAATTAAGTATTTGAACATTTTCAATACGGTTCTTGTTGAAATTATGTCTGAGATTCTTAGAAGCCTATATGATATTTTAGAAATGAGAAAAAGTAGTGCTAAGGCAGAAGATGAAACATTAAATGAATGTGTTGGTAAGTCTATGTCTGATGATAGTTGTAGAGGAAGTTGATAAAATACTCAAAGAAGCTAAAAGGAGTTTAGGAGCAAAACAAGAATAAATAAGCATATAATTGGAAAAATTGATGAGGTAATCAAAGATACTGAGAAAATTTTGAAGCCAATTTAAGAAAAGAATAAATATGATGTTGTCTCATCTATTCCGGAAGTACAAAAAGTGCAATCAAAACTTGAGCAAGTTGAAGTCAATGTTTCCTCTGTTATGGAAACAAGTTAGTGAAGAAGTGAATAAAAGCAATGAAGAAATAGCGCAAGATGAAAGTGAGGATACTAATCCTCCAGATAAAATAAATGTGGAGTCAGTGAAGATGTCAGGTGAAGAAGCAGTAAAGGTGTCTAAGGAAAAGAAGGTTGAAATCAAAGTTGAAGCAAGAGACACTAAAGCGGTAGTGAAGGAATTCCTTGAGAAAGATAAGATGGATTTGGATGATACGAAATTGAAGGGCCTATCAATTTGGCCACTCTTTCTCCAATCTAGAAGATAAATCTAGCATCTTTTGCTCGGGCCAAGGCAAGAGAGGAGATCCTAAAAACTCACGTGATGGATAGTCAGCTGCTAAATCTTGCTTTCAGTGTCCTAGAGAAGATAATGCCTACATTCCAGGACACATCTGATTCTCCCTCCAGTCAGCTGAAGAGCCTAAACAACTCTGTAAGTACTCACTTTGATTCCTTAAAAAAGTTAGCTGAAGTCAAGGTCTAGAATGAGTTTGATGCAAAAAGATTATGTGAATTGAAGATGATTGCAAATGATAGGATTGTGTTAGACACTTGTGTAAAGAGTATTCAAGATGTCTTATCTGAAGGAGGCAATGTGTAAAAGTCTTTTTTATCATATTTCAAATTTGTTGAAGTCATTGAGAAGAAGATTAAGGGAAATGAGAAGCAATTGGCAGATATCTTTCAGTAATTTGATCCCTTGACTACTTTTGTGGCTAGTGAAGAAGGTCAAGCCATATCCTTGCTTGACAAGATTAAGAGCTTGAACCATGATAAGGAGAAGATTTGGTGAGCTCTATATCCTAATTACTCCTAAGATGGATAAAATGCTCAATGCTTTAAAGGAAGCCCAAGATTCCATGACCACAAATGATCCCTCAGATCTCCAGTCAGCAGAGATGCAAGCATTCCTTTTCAGTGGTCTCATATCAGTTTTGGAGTGTCTTAAGAAAGTTTGGGACAATAATTTGAATTCATTAAATAACATTTTTGTAGATATATTCAAGTTCATGTAAGTCTGTTTGTACATATACTACTGTATATGGAGTTTTGGTATGAATTTTGGCATGCGGATCACTACCTTTGCCATCGATGTCAAAGGGGGAGTGTAGGGTAGTGAAAAATGTAATAATCATCTTAGGAGGAGTTTTGGAGTTTTGGAATTTTGGAATTTTGGAGTTTTGGTTTTGAGTTTTGCAGTGTGTGCATATATTTGGTATGATTCCTACACTTAGTCATATTTCACTAAGTGTTGCCATCAATGCCAAAGGGGGAGATTGTTGGCAAGAGACACTACACAGGTTTTTCAATGTTGTCATTGATGACAACCCAAGTTAGTGTGCCCATCCGTAGTGAATGATTTTCTCATACCGGAAGTCAAATTGAAGATGGCTTAAGTGTGACAAGCTTAGAATAGCGCATCCGATAGTGTGATATTTTGGTTGGTATTTTGTTTCAGGTTAATATTGTGTGTTGCAGGTCAGAGGGAATCTAGATGGATGTTTGGAGTACCATATTCCATAATTTAAGCCTCTGGTGATGATTGTTGTACTACAAGTTAGAAGATCCGATATATCGGGTTTTTGGTTTGGCAGTGCAGAGCGACTGACTTATGTAGTTGATCCTTATGCGGATTAAGTGGAACGACTTTGGCAATTGTTTTTGTGATCGAGGATGTTTAGTTGACATATGTGGTAGTGTGTGTTTGATTATTTCGGTCTGCTCTAGCATTTGAGTTTGGATTTTGCCGCCAGTTTGTACACATTTGGATAAAGTATTAAATGTTCTTGAGCCGACATGTAGCCGATATGATTTCTTGTTGTGGACATATAAGAGTGATTGTTTTGATCATTTTGGATGCGTGGAAACCATTAGTGATCTATTGTGCACAGTTTCACATGCACATGATAGAGATTGGTGCTCTAGATTATAGTAGAACAACGTAACAAAGTAATGAGAGATAAGGTGTATGAAATTCATGTATTGTGCTTAGCCAAAACTGTACTTTGGCATTTGGAGATGTCAATCATCAATTCAAATGATCTGTAATCCTTGTATCTAAGTTATAGGTAGTGAGCCTCTCTCCTTTAAGCAGTGAGCTCTAGGCAGTGTGCTTGAAAGCATGTGCATTCCCAAATTATAATATTTTATACTTCTATAGGGTATACTTATATTGTGGGTTCATCTGCACCATGGTTTTTCCCTTAACCATATTTTGACATAAAAAAATCACAGTGTTATGGTTGCTTGCTTTATGTTCTTGCATCTTTCTTTTGTTCATATGCATTAAGTGGTTGAAAGAACAACTTAATAAGGTTAAAGAATACATAACATTGATTCACCCCCCCCCTCTCAGTGTTCCTTGATTCCAACAAGTGGCATAAGAGATAGAACAATATTGTGAAGGGTAATCATTCTAAAAAATGTATAGCTCGTATCAAAGAGACAAGAGAGTCTATTCAGTGAGAAATTTGGCTTAGTCAAGAATGGACATGAAGATGATGTGACAAGTTATGACTAGAATAGAGTTTTCATTTTCTGTTGTTACATATTGCAATTTTTTGTGATAAGCTTGCATCAAAAGATAGTCAAAGAACAATCACAAAGTCCAAAGAGTAGATCTGATAAAGGTCAAAGGATAGTGAGTACTATTTTTAAAGGAAGAGCAGCTAAATGTAATCCTCAAAGATGACTTAGCACTATAGATATATATGAGCACAAAGAGAGGACACTCAATAAAATTTCAAGATTAAAGCCACAACTATAGATAACAGTAGTAAGTAAAGAATTCACCAAAAAGTAGACACCATAAAAGCATAGTCAAGCACTGACACAATCGTAAGCCCTAATATGCAAGCAAGTTGAAAATACCATACAATTAGCTCAAGATTTAGTTGAAGTGGTAAGGGGTGAAGTCTTGAATTCATCAAGCAGTTAGAAACCTTAAAGAGGGAGTTTTACTAGCTAAGGAGCAGTTTATGTCTAGTTTTGAGACCCCACATGGGTTATATATCAATCAAGAGGCATTATGGGACCACCTACAGTCAGTTATCATCAGTTCTAACTCCTTTCTTGCATGTTCTTCTATAAAATTTGACCCAAGAGGAATCATTCATGCAATTGATGGAGATTATAAGGAAGAAGACCAATGTTGGCATCACCAGTTTAAGTTGATTTCAAAGACAACATGCTAATCAGAGTGGGAGTTCACCTTGGTTACTTCTTCCAGTCAACATAAATCTCCTCTCTTCTATAAAGCTTTCTTTTCTTCTATCTTTTCAACCAGTTCTTTTCTTTCTTTCAGCTTGTATTGTAGCTTTTAAAAGCTCTGTCAAGCTTTGAAATAGCATTGTAACTCATTTTTTCTAAGTTTTGTAATACCAAAAACACCTTTATTTTTCAATAAAATAGCAATATTTTCCTTCTTATCACTTCTCGTACTGTATCATGGATGAATGATTTGATGTTATTATTGTGATTTATGCTTAATCCTTTAAATATGTCTCATTCAAACAAGATTGGTGTAAGAAGATATATGTTAGATGTAGGTCATAGATTGTGTTGGCTGATTTTAGTAGTTTGTAGTTGTGAAAATACATTGTTTTCCTTAAAGCAAGCTCTAAATTTAGTCTATTCTCATGAAATATTGATGCATCACTTGTTTAGTTAAGTTGTAAAAGATTCAGGCCTATTTGTTGGAGTGTATTGTGAGTTGACCAGGTTGTAATCTCAGTTAGTTTTTGGTACATCACCTCCTCCTAGGATAGTTTTCAGTTTCAAACAATCCTTCTATCCTTTTTACCATCAAGAAGTTAGTTTGCAAAAGGTTCATTAGAAGAACCAGCTCGGTCTAGAGATTCACCTTCATTTTGAGCAACCCACAGACTCGAAGGTGTTTCCATGTTTCACAAGATTGCTAAGTCTCAAACTTAGCATTCAGGGTGCAATCCTTGTGACTATAGTTTTTGGTACATCCGATGGGACAGTTTGGATTCTTTTAATCCAAACCTTTTCCACATAATTTTGATTTTTGGAGTGAAAGTCATTGTTTTCAGCCTTTGGAGGGAAGATCCATACACACCTAGAAACTCCAAGTTCAATCTATTGGTTTCAAGAAGCTTAAGTGTTGTTATGTTTCAAAACAATCTTTATATTCTAAGTTCCAGCTCTTTATATGAGTAGAAATGTCAAATTTTCATGAATAGTATGTATACCCAACCCCATATTATGAGAATGTTGTCCATGAGTCTTCTTATCAACCATATATACATAACCACAATGCTTGTTTTTATCCAACTTCTTATACAATAGCCAATAACCATCATGCTCAACATGCTTATCACCCACCTACCCACATCCAAGCTTCAAATTAGCCTCCATATGCCCAAAATCAGTTTCAAAACATTGACAATATGTATTTGAGTGAAATAAAGAATATGATATTGAGTTATACTGAGCAGTTTAGAAACATTAAAATAAACTTGCAAGAAAAGTTGTCTTGTTCATACTATGAATGTCAACAAGAGTATGACATGCAGCACAAACAAGTAGATTATCAAGCTTATCTCTAGGATTAGTAGTATGAAATACCAAAAAGATACTTTGAGGAGAATCTCAAACAACAGATCGTTGCAAAAAAGGTGGAGATGAGGTTAAAACTTGTCAAACGGGAGGTTCCCAATGTTGCGATATCAAGACAAGGTGAATCTCCTAGATCTTCCAAAGTTGAAATTCCAAGTTTTAGGAAATTCTCCCTCATTTCAAGAGCTTGTTATTGAACAAACTCATCATGCAGAAGAAAATCCTAGAATATTTGCATTCCCAATTTTTAGGAGTTCTCCTTCACTTTAAGATTCTATTCCTAAACAAGTACATCCTTATGAAGAACCCATTCAAGAGGCCCAACCAGCTCCTTATGTTTTAGACCAACCTCTAAAAGAGGAGGTTCATCAATAGGCTTTCCCAAGTTTTAGAAGGTACTAGCCTTTGCATGATTATCAAACTAGACAAAATCAATATATCATTCCTAAACAACCTTCTTATCCTAGTACGATCATCCCATCCATAGAGGAACTCAATGTTGTTTTAATTTCTCATGACCATTAGGTTGTAGAACAACAAGAGGAGATGTTTGAAGAGATGAAGATAGATCTTACACCTATTGCTATGTTTGTAGAAGATATTGAAAATGAAATCAGATTTATAACAAGAGGTAAAAGTGGTTGTAGATGAGGAACATGAGGTTCCAAATCAAGAAAAGGTTAATAATTTTCAAGTTCAAGCTGATTTATTTATTGAGCTTCCCTCTTTTGTTAGTAATGATGAAGAGAATATATATGTGTAGCATCATAAATTGTACACCCTTAATTGGGTGGTACAATTCCACGCTTAGGTTATCACTCGCCTTATTGTGTTTGCATCTTGCATTTAAAATTCCCTTTAAGAATTTAGTTAAATCTAAAGTCTTCTTTTATACCTCTACACATCATAAAATTGGGCCCTTTACCCTAAGTGTGCCCCTTTTTATATTATTCTCCCAATTTATCATTTCATCAAATACCCTAATTATGTCTTATTTCAACCTTCAAGGCCCGATTTCACATATCTAGACATATCAAATTCCCATATACTCTTGGAATTCGCTCTTAAATCACAATATCTTGCTTCCTTGAAAATTTGGCAAAAAGTTGGTCAGACCGTGTGTTCGGACCATGTTGGTACCAACATGGTCCCAAATTTTTCTCCCTGAATTTTGGGAGCATGTTTTGGCAGTATTTTAATATCCAAATCCAAGAGATTGGCGAAAATAATTATTTCTAAGTCAGCCTATGACTCAAAACAAAGTTAGAGTCTTCTACATAAAGCCTTCCTTTCCTCATTTGAAGGATCAAAGATCTAGCGATTGAAGGAGCCTCTTGTGAATTGAAAGTATAGGTTATGTGAAGTCTACAATAGAAAATCAAGCATTCATCAAGAATTTATCAAGCCTTCATCAATCATCTTCAACAACAACTAGGAGCTTTTGGTGCAAGAGCACCCTCAAGACCTAATATGTTGACAAAAGGAAAATTTTATATTCTTGCTTTGTTTTGTGTTGTTTAATGTTTTTAAGGTCATTTGTGACCATTCATGGTCATTTTGGATCATTATCTCAAGTTTTGAGTCATTTGGATAAAAAATTATAAAAGTTGCTCCAAAGTTGTCAAAATTGTCATGACAACTTTCGCAACTTGTTGATAACTTTTTAAAAGTTTGTTAAAAGTTGTTTATGGGTAGTTGTAGGTTAGTTGGGTAGTTGAGTATGATTCAAATTGTATAAAAAAATTTCAAAAACTCAAATTTGGAGGTTGGAGAGGGTTGGAGAAGGATGGAATAAAGAAGGAAGTTATTTTTGTAGCATCTTTACATTGTTTTCTGAAGTTTTCAGAATTTGTAGTTTGAAACATGCCATTGTACAACCTTTTGATAGCCTTATATTGATGACTGTAATATATAGATGGAAAGATATTTATTTCTAGTTTCCAATTTTCTTTCTCTCATTAAATTTGATTGAGTTTTGTGTAGGATGTGTCATTTTTGGTACAGGTTGTCCTGAATGATTGATTTTTTTGTAACAATCTAAAAGAAATGTATGGTATGGATTAGTAAGATAAAATAATAGTCTAAAACCAATGTTAAAAGGTGAAGAAATGAGTCTAGTTTCATTTCCTTTTGATCTGGTCCAATTTCATTAAGTTTTGAATGAGTTATGACATTTTTAGTGAGAGAAGGTCTTTGATAAAACTAGGGTTTCTAGCAAGCATTAAGAAAGCTATATCTTTGTATTGCATCATCCCAAAGGGCTCAAACTTGGTGAGAGTCTTCTTTACATTCCTGAACAAGGATCCTACTAAGTAATTTTGGTTATTTTATCATTTGAGAAAGATATGGATGTTTTTGTGTGTCTTTTCATAGTAAATGTTATCATGAGGGTTTAATAAAACAATACATTGTTGAGTTGTTTGATGTAATGATGACTTATCTGCCATCAAAATCCATGGTGAGAGGCCATGATCATGCCAATATTATATTTCCTTACTAAATTTTAGATGACATGTGTGAAATAGACCAAAGAAGCAATGTATCCAAGTGGTGTAATTGGAATCCACCTTGAATTCATTTAAGTATAACTTGTATATGGATTGATGTTACTCCCACCTCTGCATCATTGCACACACATTTTCAATACATTATCAGCTATTTGTGGAGGTTGAAATCACCAAAACAAGGGGTTTGACTAAGGCAAAACCCTATATAGCCACCTAGACACCATTTTTCAAGTTGCAGTTGTAGATACAGGAATCCGACGGACGCACGAACTTCGGGACCGACAGTACACACAGGTACAAACTCATCTTGAGAAGAAGATCCCAATTTCTAGGGACCAGGGCATGGTGCCCTGGTCTAGGACTAGGACATGGTGCCTTGGTCCTCCCAGTTTTCTTGCATTTTTTGCCAAATTTGCATCTTCGGCTCTTAGGACCCTAGATCTGCAATTCCAGCTTCCTATCAAGTTAGGGACCAAGGTGCCTAGCGCCCTGGTTCTGCCTAATCTACATCAAATTTTAGTAGCAATTGCACCTCTAAGTCCCTTTTCTAGTCCTTCTTTTAGTATTTTAGTTTCAGTTTAGGCAAAATCTACATTTTTGGAAAATGTGGACTTCGTCTCTCATCTCCTAGCATAGAAGATCATCACATTGCATTTTGTACATCTCCTCTTCATTACAACAAAGGAATAGAAACCCTAAGAGATATTCATCTCTCTCTCTTATAAGAAGTGGTCAAAGTGAAATATCTCCCTGGGATCTTTTATACTCCAATGTGTACATGAGAGTGGAATTAGGTCTTAGCTACTTGGTTCCATTTTTATGCTCCACAATATGAACTAACAAAATTGGCAAGATGTTATCAACAAGAGCATGAAAATCACATAGATAGGGTGTTGATCCATGAGGAAGAAAATAAGATTTGTCCTATTTTGGAAGGTCTAGAAATTGGTATGGATGCAAATCTTGTTCAAATAGAGCCCAAAAATCAGTAGGGTACAGATTTCCAAGGTATGAGCTTTGAAAGAAATCAAGAGCATATGTTAGATAAAACTCTATATAATGAAATTGATCATGAGGTGAGTATATTCTCAAGTATTATTGAATATTTTTTCTCTAATCTTGATAATAACTTGATAACTTTGGAAATAGATATTTGTGATCATCATCACCAGGTAAACAAGTATCCTTTCTATTGTTTCACATGATCTGAATGTTTCTAATCAGTTTGGTATTGTGGTTGAGGAGATGATTGATAAACAAGAAGCCAACAATGAAAATCCAAAGATAAACATCTAAATAGGTTGCTCGATTAGGCATCTTTCTAGGATGGAGGTCAAGCATGAGGTTGTAGTTATAGAACAACAGTTCCAACCTACATATGCACTCCAAACCAACAATTTGTTTGGTCAAAATCAAAGGGTATGTGATCTTGCTTATGATTTTCAAGACATGTTGTAGCAGTTGCTTGTATTTCCAACTCTATTTCATCTCATTTCAATGTTTTCAAAGCATGTAACTCATCCTTTGTTGATGAGAAAAGGTAGTTATTTTAACCAATTAGTGAATGGATTTGTTTGAGCCACGAGGATAACTTTAAGAAAGCACCCCCTGGGCAAAATTGTAAAACCCTGGCGAATCAGGCGTTATTTGGGGGGGGGGGGGGGGGGATTTTCATATTGATGGCCAAAAAAAATTTCAAAGTAGGAAAAAAATTATTTTGTAGTGGCAATTTTTTTCTAGGGTACGAAAATTCCATAAAATTTCGATGAATAATACCTTGTTCTATGGGGAAAATATATATTGTAGGAGGTGAATGTTTTTCATTTAAAGAAGCAAATATATAAGTGTATGGGCGAAAATTTTTACTCTAAAGGAAAAATTATTTAAGTGTATTGGCAATTTTTATCCACCGTTTGAAAATTATTTAATTTGTTTGGCTAATATTTCATTATTTATGGAAAAATATATATTTTATTGGCGATTTCATGAATTCATTGTCATTAATAGATAAGGCACATCACATCACATTGAGTCCGGACTCTGCACGATGTATCAATAAGCGCGGCCTCTTTGACACATCACACATACCTAAAATCCATCAATGATTTTAAATCGTTCGATGATCGTAGATCAATGGCTGAAGTTTTATTTAGGCCCAAATTTCTGAAGAGAACATAGTTCTCTAGAAAGTTCCCGAAATGAAATTAGATTCAATAGACACGTATCAAATGTCACGGTCGATAATGTTGGTCATCTAATATATGTCTAGTCACTAACTGCAATCCACTCTGTCCCCATGACTTCCAATATGGTATTTGATACTAGTTTATAGTTGTTTCCAATTTCACACACTAGTGCAATTATGGGAAAGATTTGCAGAGATATACGAAATATTTTTTTAAAATTAAAGGAATTAATACGATTAGACAGGAATTATTACAATCAAGAGCTGCAACTATTTATAGACAATCTCTGCTTCTTTCATCTTCAATTAGCCTTTGGTAGATAAATCATCGGAGCTCACGATAGTTAAATTCTGCCTCTGGTTTAGGTCTATAGGCTCAAGCTATATAATTTGGTATTCTGATTTCTCAAGATGGACACTCCTATCTGCTTGAGGAGCATTTATGCGGAGGACCAAAGGGCCTTTTTGGGCTCTGTTAGAGACCCAACCCTCCAATCAGTCTGTAAGGAGGTTGGGATGTTCACTAATGAGGCTATGAGGATGGTGTTGGGCAGAGAGTTTTTGCATAATGAAAATAGATACCATGTTAACACTGACGTTACATCCCAGTTCTTGGCATCTCTTCTGGACCTCGGAGGAGACAAGGTGGATATGTTGATGTTGTTAAGGAAGGTGTTTAAAGATGACTTCCTTGGAGGCATCGTTACTATTTTCGTCTTTGCAAAAGTAGGGGTGGGGATCCCTTGGGTGAATGAATTAACCAAGCTTCTCCTCCCCGACCAAAAAGTGGCCAGGCAACCATTTCTTTTGAACCTGAATGCGGAGCAATTGACGTGTCATAGGAAATGGGTGTAGATTGGTAGGGAATTTATCCGGAAATGGTTCCTCCTAGATGACTTTCCAGACTACGGTTGGCTTGAAGAATTCTCATAGCTTATCATGTCTGAAGAATTATACATAGAGGGAGGGCAAGATTCTTAGGGTAAACCATGAATGTGTCCACTACATGTGCCCTAGCCCTGATCCCCTAGTAGTTTTTTTTTTTGGCTATTTCCTCGTAACCTCACTCATTTTGGCTTTAAAAGTTTTTGAGGGACTCCGACATGTAAAAATTGTAAATTTGTGAAACATATATATTAATGATAATTTTGCAAATTCCAGTTCGTTTCAGTTTGCCTCTTATGGATATAAAAATGCTTTCTATTTTGATTTATTATTTGTTGTTGCCATCATGCCATGGTAGGATACTTAGCATAATCATTATGTTTTGAAATAGCTTAAATAGTTATTAATTTGTGTGGATATAAGATTTAATTTTCACCATAAAAAAATAGCAGGTCTATTCTAATTTCTTCTCTAAAGTTAAAGAACAAACTCAGTGTCACTTCTGACACGACCTTTTCTAAAAGTTATTTGAAGTGATTGACAAAGAAGTATTTGAAAAAACATAATGCCAAGGATTGGTTGCAAGTGATAGCATCCAATAAGGATCGCAATGTCTATGAGCTACGTTTTTTTTTGTCTATGAGCTACGTTTTTTCAATAGTTTGTTAAACAATGGAAATAAATTTAATACTGTGATATTTTTATGTAATGTTTCTTCCTCTATATTTAATATTAAAAAAAAATCCAGTTTATTCCATTAATTATTTGTACATTGATTATCCTTGATTATAAATATATAAAAAAAAGATGTTTATCTCACGAAAAACAAGTGAATTAAAAGTCCAACTTACTTGTAATTTTTTCTGCATAATTTCAATAAAAAAAAGTCCAACTAACTAGGTACATGTACATTGAACACCGACATGAAATAAAGGCTATGGCCCATGGGATGATGAAGCGTCAGGTGATGTAGCGTTTGGGTGGTTGAAATCCTATGTCTAATGGGACCCATGGGAACTGACAATGGATATGTAGTGATATTACCTTATGGTACGCACATCATTGAAAGTGAATAGTTAACATTTAGCCTTTATGCGGCTTTAATGTTGGCTTGTGCAGACAAATTATGTGGTTGAACTAGTACATGTGGAGGAATGATGGCAGAGTTTGTGATTAATGCCGAGGGCCACCACCGTTGGATGTCAAAAATTAGAATTGAGTGAGAGGTGTTTAAATCTTGGGTGGATTGGAAGTCTTGGTATCATATGGTTTGCACTTGCAACATTGTCTTCGGTTTCTTAAGCAACATGGAAGCCAAATTCTCCTTCCATACTGATAAGAAATTAGTCCCATTTCTCAGACTATTTACGAACAAGAGACTGAAAGGTTTGTTCTTGTTTAAGGATGAGCAGTTGCACGAGAGTGTGAAAATGTTGTTGGGAGAGGAAATTGTCCATGTAGGTCATCACTGCAGGAAAAACATGGAGGCATATTCGTTGATTGTCGCTTGGGGTTTCTAGTTTGAGGACGAGGTGGACAAGGTAAAAAATGCCCTGAGAGTTGTAATTGATGGGCACTACCTGTTAAATCTGGATAGTGTGTGTGCTCATGTGGTCCCAAAGGTGGGCATTGTTCCTGAGGCAGGGGTGGCTAGTCTGGTGGCGCCGCTACTGCTCATTTGATGGGTTGATGATGATTTGAAGGCAAGATGTAGATCTCTTGCTTGGTGTGGGTGGAAGGCCTTCAAAATGTTTGCAAGGTTGATGCAGTGTGATGAGGTTTTAATGGTCCTTCATGAAGTGGCACATGCAGAGGTCAGTCAAGAGTTGCGGTCGAAACCAAAGACTACCCAAGCAATGAAGCAGCTCTCAGAATTCTATGATGACCCGGAGTACAGGTTGTTTCTGGGTTAATCCTGCTATGGCCGGTGGTGTTTGGTATTGTCTGTTTGTATCTTTTTGTTCCATGTCCATTTTCTCCCCAACTTTGTATGTATGAGGAGATGACTGCTACAAATTTTGGTATGCCGAATTGGAATTATGGGGTTTTTGCATGTAGTAGGGTTTTATTTTTTGTTGGGAATGGTGGTTTTGCCCCTTGGGGGTGTTTTTTGCGGTGGCAAAACTCTGGTGGTTTTACTATACCACCTATACTTGCATATTTGTAACATCTTATTTCCAAGTAATACAATACAAAAATTATTGATTAAAAAAAAAAAAGAAATATCATGCAAGTTTTGAATTTACATATTTAAATTATATATTTAATTCATTCTAAATTTATATATTTAATTCATATTCAAATCCTATTGATAATAGGATGGACGACAACTGACAACAGATATTGTTGTCCATTGGATGAGCATGGATCAACAGCTTAAGGTGTATTTCAGGCCGAATGTGGGATCTCTAAATTTGTTTGCAAACTTTCACCGGAAACACGTGTCATTGAACACCGATAGGAAAGAAAGGTTATGGCCCATGGGACTATGAAGTGTCAGGTGACGAGGCATTTCGGTGGCAGAAATCCTATGTACAATGGGACCCACGACAACTAACAAAGGATACTATCATCCGTTGGATGAGCACAGTTCAACAACATGAGGTGTATTTCGGGTCGAATGTGGGAACGACAATTTTTTTTTGCAAACTTCTAATGGAAGACTTGCATAAACGATAAACATTTAATTAAGTATAGTTAAATTCTAAATTTGTAATTGTATACTTAATTTATAATTAACTGTAATAAGCTCTATTTCAAGCAAAAGTTGAAAATGATTAAAAAGTCTTCAAAACCATTCCCGAAAAGTGACTTGAGTCTGGTGATGTGACCGAAAAATGGAAAAAGCCCTGGGACCCATGACAACTGACAACAGATACCATCGTTCATTGGATGAGCACAGATCAACAGCTTGGGGTGGATTTCGGCCCGAATGTGGGAAGTAAACACATTTTGAGAACTTGACCCAGAATTGAACGTTTTACATTTAATTAACTATAATTAAGCTCTATTTCGGGCGGAAGTTGAAAAGGATTAAAAAGACTTCAAAAATAGTCTGAAAAAGTGACTCGTCACTCGAGTCTGGTGACGTGTCCACTGTCCTCATAATTTAGACTAAAGCAATGAATGTTTTGTCCTTCGGTGATGAATAGATATTAATAACAATTTATAAAATTACAACAGGATTCTAGAAATTTTTCCCTTTAGGTATTACTTTTAAATTTTTTAATGTTTTCAAAATAAGTGACTCATAATCGTATTTCATTTCATAGACAAACCAGTAAATCCAGGGAGATTCAGAAATGACTACTAGATTGAGGAATGCAACAAAGTCTGTCTGCATCAATCTAGTGAAATAGAAATTTTGGGTAAAATCTAGAACACCTACACCCCGCGTTTTTTTATTTTTTTGAATCTCGTGGTTCAATTTGGGGGTTAGCATTTTTAGGCTTGTATCTAGCATTATTTTGAATTATTAACAGTAACAACGATGGGGAAACTGGAAATCAGTAGTTTAATAGGAAGCCAAGTGAATAAAAAAATATACCTAACTGAACTGGTTAAAACACTAGGCTTCACTGATGAATACCTATGATATTTATGACCCTGCTATCCATAGTGAAAAGCGTATCATAAAAATTAGATATGCATTGTCTAATAAGGCGGTAGATCCAAGCAGGGCAAACTTTACTATTTTTAACATAATGTTAAAACAAAGAACAAATAAAATCGCATCGTGGGATGCTGGATTGGGAAGCATGGTGTTACCTGAAGTATTCCCTTGCCCTGAATTTGTCATGGTCTGTGCCAAAAATTATGATGAAGATAAAAAAGCAATTATCAATAAAAATACAAAAAAAGAAATTTTATCTATAAATGAGGGAGAATTTGCTCGTTTATTGAACCTAGGGTTTGAAGCACAAAACTCAAACGTCCACATTGACCTAGGAAAGCTGGCAGAGAATTATGAGAGTCTTGATCCAAGTCATAGAGATTCATTTATCAGAGCTCTAATAATGTGTGGTACTCCGTTGGATTGGAATCATAAGCCTCCTTATGATTGTAACATTTTTGTCCATGGGTTCAGGATACTATTTCCTTGCTGACATTTTGCCTGGGATTGGAAAATGATGGGGAAGTGGGTGCTAGCCTTCTTGAAATGATTTTTAATATCCATTGTGTAATTCAACCAGTAAGATATAATTTTGTTGAGCATGTTGTTCAATCCATGCAAAAACAATTACTAATGATAAAAAAAGGTTCTTGTAAGACATTTAGGTTCTCATCGTACTTGTGTTATCTTCTTCTATCCAAGTATCGTGCAATATTCGAGACCAACAATCTTCACATTGTGAACTATAAGATTGATGAGAAGACTGGGAACAGAACAGAGTGTCCAATATATGAATGGACACCTAAGATAAGGATGCATGATAATAGAAAGAACTACAACCATTTTGTAGACTTCTTTTTGGCACCAATGTATAATGAAATTACAATCACTCCAATTCCTAGATTGCCTGTCTTGTAGAGATTGCATTCAAATCGGAAGTCAAATACAATTGGATGACTGGTTCTTCATGGAAGAATACATTGTGTTAAGGTTTTACGGATCAACAGGAAAACCCTACAGACTTCCAGTACATGTGACAGAGAGGGTATTTGCATTGGAATATGTACGATAGTTGGAGAGCATAGATAGGCACTTTCATGGTCAACAAAAGAAGAGCATATTTATCTCCTTGCCTTTCTCATGTGGAGGGTTCACATTTGAGATAAAAGCATTCAATGTGGCACATGATTTTTTGACTATTTTTAGCTTTGGTCATGAGAGTCTCTAACAATATGATCCAATTGGTGTAGTTCAAGCAATGCTTAAGAAAAATGGGAACTCTTCAGCGTTATTTCAACATGAAAGTAAGCTAGAAAATCTTAGAAACATGGACTCCTGGGATGAGGTAAAAAAAGAGATGAAGAAAATTTCCGCTGACAATAGCATTTCAACAGAAGAATTGTCATCACAAATTATGGCATTGCACACACAAAGGACAATAGATGAGGGCATCCAAAATAGGAGGTCCTATAATTTTTACCAAAAATCTACTAATCCATCTAACAAATCTATTCCCAAAACAATTCTGCAAGAATGTACAGATGTATTTTGGACTCAAACCAAAATAAATGATTTTTGGACTATAAGGAAGAATCTCAGTGAACCAAAGACCAGTGTAGAATTTGAGACCATCGACGAGGATGTAGAGTTTAGCAAATTGTGGAATATGGAGCATCCCATAACAATATATGATGTGAGTGATGATGAAAATGAGTATGAGGTTGAGGCCACTCGAACAACTACTACAGTCCCTACAATATTTGGTGGAGTCAATGAGTTCATGAAAGAAAAATATAGCAAAGGGGAAAACATTGTGGAAAAAATGGGTCTTGAAGGTGGTGGTCTAGGTCCCAGAGGAGAAGGCGTTTGGTTTCCACTTGAGGTACAACTTCCATCAGATTCAAAATCAAAAGCTCTTGTTAAACTAGTCATTGGACTTGATTTGTCAGATTCATCACAGAAAGGTACTACTCATTACCCTCCATGTCCACCTACATTTGTTAGAGGTTCAAATCCACAACCACCACCACATCACGATATTCCCATTGGTGGTGAATAAAGTGCCACTACCACTGGTGGGGAATCTAGGGATAGTATTCCTATTAGTGTTCAGTCAAGTGCCACTATGATTGGTGGGGTTGGCATGGGTACTACTACTGATACTAGTTGTCCTGGTGTTGGACAAGTGCAACAACAAAATATATCTCGCAAGAGGCCACTAGTGGTAGATACTCATACTATTCAAAATCCTATATCAAGTGCCACTGCTGCTACAAAACTATCATTTGCAGCTTCAGAATAGACCCCTCAAAAGACTATAAAAACTACACATGCAAGTGATAGTGGGACAGGATCAAGAATGGTTGTTGGTACTCCTCATAATGCATTAGTTTAAACCACATGCATAGGTGGAAATGGAGCCTCTACTATTTCACCTTACAAACATTCAATTGCTTCAGCAAGCCCATATTTTCAATTTCATGATTACTATGAAAAATTTGAACACACAACAAATGCAAATAAAGAAAAAAAAGGAGCATTGCAGAGGGTTGCCCTAACTGAAGTTTTAGAGGAACAGCCTACAAGGAACGGGGTATTTCTAATCTATGACCCACACAAAGATATGATGGATTTCATGGTTGTTATGCCCCCAAATAAAGATAAAAATCCACCACACATTCCGATAGCTCCCTCTTAATTTCAAGTTAGCACCCTCTAAATAGATTTTTCCAAAGTACAAAATGTGGACAAAATTAGTGTATCAAAAAGGACTAACGAACTGGTCTACACTTCACTGCTAAAGGTGGAGAGAGAAAAATAAACTGGAGAAACAAATAGAAAAGTTATAGGAAGACCTGGCAAACAAAAAATCAAAGAGGAAAGAAATAGATAAGAAGTGCAATGATTTATAGAAAAAGATAAAAAAATTTGGGCTCTGCAGTAGAAATTGCAGAGCAGGAAAAGATGGAGGCAGAATTGAAGGAATTGAGGGAAAAAATAGCTAAAAGCAGTAAAAAAATTGATGATGAAAGAGTCAGTTTTCAAAAATTATATGCAATTTATGAGTTTGTTGTTGCCGAAATAAGAAAAATACAGGACCTATTGGATCATGAGAAGGAAAAAGCAAAACATTTGGAAGAGGAAGTAGAGGAAGAAAGAAAAAAATGTGCACAAATGAAAAAAGACCTGCACAATGCAAATGATAAGATTAAAACTTCGGAGGATAGATTGAAAGATAATATGAAAAATACAATGAAGTATATACAAGAAAACAATTGGGGGCAAATAATGCAGAGGAGTGACAAGTTGTGTGAATGGTTTGAATTGAATGAAATTCTAATATTAATTTATATGAAAATCAAAGGGCACATTGAGAAGAGCATACATGTTTATTCAAAAGAGGATATGGCAAAATAGATTTTGCAAGTAGTCTACAGTACCAGTGACGATTATTTGGCATCCAAGGGAATTAACAATTGCATTGATGCCACAGCTAAGACATCGTCTATCCTTCAAAAATGCCAGAAACTAAGGGAAACATCAGACTTTATGGATAAAGGTGGCAAAAAGATATTGAAGCTGCAAGAAAAGACAACTACTTTGATTAAACTTGGTTTGCCTAAGTCCGTTGACCCATCAAATAAATTCATTGGAAAAGAAACTTACAAAAAAAAACATGGAGAAAAAAATGAAGTCTGATTTAGACTTGCTTCCTAAGAACACAACTCCCCAAAGCTTTCTGGAATTCATCAAACTATTTACAACTTTGAATGCAGTATTGGGTGCAATAGTGATGTCAAGTCACTCTTCTAAATATGGATTATTGATGAAGTTGCATTTGAATTTCCATAGTTTAAAGAATATTGACCTTCCATCAGACAAAGAGTGGAGCACCCTACAAAAACAGGTACAAAAATCTCAAGAATCATAGTATGTATTGCATAGTTTTCTGCTTTTACTCTTAATTTCAAGGTTTTATGTTTTTTCTGTTTGGAATTTTGCATCGCTTGAAATAACAATGTTTTATGAATAGGAAAAAACTAGCACTCGCTATTGCTAATCCAGCCTATGAATCTATGATGCACAGTGCAAACCTTCAGCCTGTAAATTTGTATTCTCAAATTCTCCCAAGTTTTAACATTTTTGCATTTCTCTATTTCTGATTTCTAGGTTTTGGGCACTACTATTATCTATATTTAATTTGTCATGGCCTGAATTAATATTTAATTTTGAACTCTATTTTTTGAACAGGAGACATGTAGCAGTTGTTAAATTGCTAATCTAGCTTGTGATGGCCACGTAAATTTGTGTTGAGTTTGTGATACTAATAGCAGTCGGGATGATATATTCAATGTTCAATGCCTTAGTAATTGATTTTAATGTTGATTCTTCACATGTTGCAAATCGACCTGAAGTTGTTGTTGCTCCCTTGTTTCTATAAAAGGGAATTTAGGGTCATTTGCAAAGGGTTCTGAAACTTTGTATTGACTTTTGCATGGAGAATCACACAGAGTGGTGTATTGAATGAATTGTATCATATAGCTATATTTTGAAAGAATTAATGAAAATCTAAGTTCTCAACATGTCTAAATAAACATCTCAGTATCAATAAACACATTATGGTCTTTTATTATGGTATTTTAAATCTGGAAATAGAAAGATGAAAAATACAATTACAAATAAATATTAAATTCTAATTGCAAAAAGTTGATAGACTCATAAAATATCATCAAGTTATCAACCATAATAATATGCTTTTGTAATATGAATGATGAGATACAGTAATAAGATTAATAAATACCAATCTCTTACAGTTGCCATTCATCCTCATCAAATTCAGAGCTTTCTTGATTCTTGTCTATGTTTTCTTCACTCTGAGTCTGCATACCTTCATTGAACTGCATCTCAATGCTAGTAGTAGGTCTAGTACATTAGTTAATAGCCCATTGGCACTTTGGTTTGAAGTCTTGCCCAATCCTCTTCTTTCACATTTGGACCTCTAGATTTTCAATGCCCTATCGTAAGGAAAAGTGTGGACATCATACCTAGATGTATAGAGCCTCAAGCAATTTTCCAAATTTTTGTCTAGTTTGTTTCTTAGCTTTGATTTTAGGAACCCCAAAGCACTTAAAACTCTTTCACCTTCCACTGAACCCAATACCATGGTAAGAAATAAATCAGCAAGCTTGAAATATTCTAGTATTGAATCACACAACACTAAGTTCTCACCTATATTTTTCCAAAGCCTTGTTATTGATCCCTTTTCATGGGGGTTCTCCATTCTGTCATATTGTTCCCTCATAGTGTATGCAAAATGAGATGATTTCTCTCTAAGATGAGTTTCATCTAATATTCCATTTATAGTTACTCCATTCAATTCTCTGGATATGCAAAATTATTTTATCAAAGTTAAGAGTGTCTCTAGATTGTTTAACTTCCAAAGAAGGTCGGGAAATTTCAGTTGCTCTGATTCATCGCGAGTTGTGTGAAATAGTCCAATCAAGGATGGATATTCTAAAAAAACTCGATGTGTTGGACCATCCAAAGAGATCCATCTGGTATCATTATCCTTGAGAAGCTTGTTCCCATCAGTTATTCCATCAGCAAAGTGTTGAAATTCCATAAATCGCTTGGGACTTCGACAGAAATGTGAGTAGAGATCTTTGATTAAAATTTCATTTTTTTTGCTGGAGCATACTTGCTCACAATTCCAAATGTTAGATTCATTCTATGAGCCATGCAGTGAGTTGCGGTAATGTAGGGTGCAAAAGAAGTTTCAATCTTTGTACAAAGACCATTCTTGTGACCTTGCATTACTGAAGCTCCAACACACACCAATTTTTTGGCAATCGTCATGTCATCCATACCTCCATATTCAATTAAACATCTCTTTACTAATTGAAATAAATTTTCCGATGTCGCACTATCCTTCATTTTAGCAATAGATAGTAGATGAGGTTAGCGGGCATGATTTTGTACAGTATAAACATGCATGCATACCCATGAAGTATTGTCTACTGATGTAACTTCATCTAAAGAAAATGCAATAAAGTTTGACTCTCTTATTTTTTCCTTTACATCTTCTTTTTCAACCTCAGCAAGACAACTTGCTCATTCCCATCCATTGTTTACTAACCAGCGACTATTAGGATAGGTAGGAACTTTCAAAAAGTGTAATAAACCACTAATTGATGGGAAATTTGTCATAACATGCCCTCTACTCAAAAAATAAAAAACAACACTTAACTGAACAACTTTTCCTAGTTGCTATATTTGCATTGCTTTTCCAAAACTAGCTTCAATAGAACCTTTAACTTCAACAGGCTTCGTTTGTATTTTCTCATAAAAATAATACTCTTCGGCATTCCTCACATCCTTACATTCCTCCTTTGTTTTCCATCTTATCACTGATTTTTCAACTCCGTCTATCATTTCTTTTTCATAAATTTTACCCATATGTTTTTCTATGGTGTCAAATTTTAGTTGCAACCTAATTTCCTTGTTATGTTCCAAGTGCAAATCTTACACCTGCATTCTATTGGAGGTTCGCCTTCAATTGGATTCTCCATTGGTTCAATGAATGGATACTTCGATGCCCAGTTAATTTAAAAATTCTTCACTGACATATCCCACTCCCGATCCTTTTTTGATTTTGGTTGATCCTTTTTTGATCTGGATTTTCTTTTCCCCTTCTGTGCATTATCATCTATGGCATTATCACCCACATCGATTATATCATTTCGGCTAACTTGGGTATCTACCAGATAATCTTCTTCAAGATCATCCTGATCTGAGATATTAGGTTCGGCATAGTCTTCAACATGCGGTGTAGGTTGTGAATTTTGTACTTGTACTTGTGATGATGTACCTTCCTAATTTTCACCACAATATTTTCCAAAGCCAAAGTACAAAGACAATGTTCTACGTTTTGTTGGCCTCTCGTGGCCTTCCCCACATTCAAGTTTCCTACCCTTCTTCCTATTTTACATCTCCAATGAAATAAAGGCTACAAAAAAATATCAATTTGTTGAAGAAGTAATAATAGACTATAAAGTATAATATATGTTTCATTGGCCCTACGACCTACAATCTAGATGTCTGAGGTCTGAATCTCCCGGCTGACCACTTGGCACTGACGGGTCCCACTGAATAAGAATGAACTCAATAGTGCAAACAGATATAGATAAATTCAAAATAATATTATAACACTTCAAAAATATGATCACTCACCTTTAGGTCACTAGCAATCGCCAATGCAGTCGACAACAATGATTTTCCTTGGTTTGAAACTTCGCTATTGATCTGAATTCAGTGCCTAGAACCCACTAGATTGTGTAGAGATAGATCTGATCTTTGAATGTATTTATACCAATCCTTATATAGCGAATTATGTGGGAATTTTATATGGTATACAAATATTTGGTGAATCCTACTTCACTATAACACGACATGTAATTTTCGAGGCGACTATGGGTCGTCCAAATAATTGGCAAATACAACATAGTTGGCAAAAATTGGGGTGAATGGAGACATCTGTCGACAAAATATCAGGTGAATTGGGTCCTCCTGGCTAACAAATCTCCATATGCCTATAGGCGAATTATGGTCGTCTATTAAGGCAACCTCGGAGAGTGTAGGCTAAAAAATTAAATTTACCGTGTGTCCACTGTATATTGTATTGGCGAAATCCTCGCACAAAAATATTTAATTACATAAAAAATATTGCGATCGGGCTGTGAATTTGACGAAAATTGATAATGTTCTGGCAACATGGCCACTCCTAGTCGGTACAAAATATTCACCATTTCCCAAGTTGTCGATGTGAAAAATTCACCATTGGCAAATATTCACCACTAAAGTAATCTTTGTTGAGCCATCATCTTGTCATTAGTTTAGGAGTGGAGTAGATTTATCATTCCCATAAGTTTTGATGCACATGTTTTGTTTCAGTTTCTTTCTCTTCCCTAAGTGTTGGTTACACAAGTTAAGTTTAGTTTAGTTTTTAGGTTCATGTTGTTTTTCAATGTTTCTAATAGCTAAGTCGAGTCTAATCCGAGCCCTTTTCAAGCAAATATTGAGACTCCTATGCCCAATGGAATACTTAAGGCTATTATTCTACAATATTTAGCATGCAAACACCCCTAAGATGTCATCAAAATGTTACCTATTTTTTGCTCAATCGCCAAAAATAGCCTCCTGCAAGGTCTTAGGTTTATTTGGACAAAATTTGAGAGGTTTAGGATGATTAAAGGAAGTCAAAAATAGTGCCAATTCTTTGGCTTATATAGAAAATATTTTTAGAACATTTTATCTCTTCCTTATTTGGAGTAGTAGTCTTTGAAGTCATGAAATCTAACATTGAATAAAGTCAAAAAGGGGGAAAAGGAATATTTTCCCACGTTGAGAAAAGTTAAAGGAAGAAATTAATGTGTTTCTTTGTAAAGCCCACGTACATAACACAAGATCAATATTTTGATCTAGAGTTTGAAGGGGAAATCAAACTTTCATCGCTTTACAACACATAGGGTGAGTTAACTCATGCTTATGTTTCAAAGTTCTACTTGTCAAGGATGCAAAAAGTCCTAGTTTCTATAGGCTTATTTTTGTTATAGATTCATGGTGCCAAACAAATCTCTTTCAATCACTCTAACAGTAGTTCAAAGACCAATCGGCAATTTTTGATCATTTATCTTCAATTCGTTAGGAAAAGAAGAGGTCATTACATGCATTGTTCAGTTTTAAAGGGATCAAAGAGTTTTTTTCGGGAGTCTCTCATGTACAATGAGATTCAACAAGACTTAATAGGCAATTTGTAAGTTGTGGATACAAATCAGAGACCTAAGATCATGCAAAAGCCATGCACATCTTTAAATTACTAAAGGTGTACGTATTTCATCCTCAAAACACACTAATTATATTTCCTAATAAAAACAAGGTTATTTGCATGTATGAGGAAGGTTTTTTAAATCCAAGTTGTGAAAAAAGCATTTAAAATTTTTGACAATCATTAGAAGGAAAGGTTTTGTTATTGTTTGCTTCTATAAGACTCTAATATTATCTCTATAAACTTTACTTCTTGAAACCCTTTAAGGTTTTAGTTCTAAAGAGATACAATGGAAAATGGTAAAAGATCTAAAACCTTTATGGTAAGACCATGTGAAAAAGAAAGAACTCAATAGTTGTAGGACATAGAGCAACAAAGGTATGGTTATAAGACTGTCATGAAGAGACTAGTCCAATCAAATCATCATGAGTATAGTTATATAGCATGCCCAACCCTAAGGAGGGAGCCATTAAGAGAAAAGTGTGTGGTGACAAAGAAACAATGAAGACTTACTCACAATGGACCTATATAAAAAAAGAAATGAGCAACAATTCAAGGTAATGGTAATACACCTTTCAAGACTATCCAAGCATAAAAAGTTGTGATATAATGCAAAAAATATTAGAGAATAAAAAAATAGAGATAAACTCATGAGGACAGTCATGGGAGTTTTCCATTTAACGATAAAGTTTGTAGTTGTAATGATAAGATCAAATAAAGGACTTCCTTCATAAAGAAGAGCTCAATAGCAGTCAAATTTGCTACAATATGAAGACAGAGGTTCTATTTGTAGTCAAGGGAGCTTTCAAATAAGAACAATAAGTAGCATGAGGTCTACAATGAGATATAATCTTTGAGGGGACAGTAATAACACAAGACATCGATGTCTCCCAAGAGTATACAACAACCAAAGCAACAACATGATAATAGGATAAATGCTATGTGACTGTCAATGTATCAAGAGAAAATTCAAAGAAGTGATAGTGAGAAATAGCCTTCCAAAACTGAGAAAAGAGGCTCATATAGTTAATAGAATAGTAGAAAGACCAACATCCTTCAAAGAGTAAACAAAGTATTTAATCCACGTGATAATGGATCAGTATTAAAAGTTGTGATATCCCATTGTCAAAGTATAAATCAATGAGAGCAGTGATATGTAAGAAATGGTCTACAATAACAGAAAATAATGTATTGAAGCAGTGACATTACAAAGCATAAGGAGTAGCACTTAAAAGGGCAAGAGAGGACAAATTTGAAAATCAAAGATAGTAGATCTTTGAGAAAATAATTCTTATATACAATGGCCTTTAGAGTACCTTTGAGATCATGCATTCAAAATTATCTAAGAGCAATCATTATAATGTGCAACTAGCAGCGAACAATCCAATGATATTTTCATAATTTGATATCTATCTTTGCATGTTGTGTTGTATTTTTTAAACATGGATGTTGATTATAATTTTGGAATGCCTACAATTTAAAATACAAACAAATGTATTAGTCATATCATCAAGTATAAGTAATTTATGTGATATATTAGATGTATATGAAAATATTTATGTACATGCCTGGATATTTTGCTGATGTGGATCTTATCTAGGATTCCATGCGTGAACAATGTAATAAAAATAAGTCAATATTTTTCTTCTTCTCATCATTTAACTAATAAATATTGTCCATATTTGGTGCTCCATGCATCCAAAGGAATCCATGGACATGCGGTGACCCCCTATGTTGCCATTCATATCTAGTCCAATGATCTTTAACATTCATTCCTTTTTCTAAAATTTCTTTTTTGAATATTGAATGTCTTAAGTGAAATTACTGTGCAACAATATGAGGATAGTCTATAACATTTTGTCTTCACCAAATTTGAGCTTCTTGTGGAGTACTTTGATAGTGTTTCTAACATTAATGCATGCAAATCAGGCCAATACATGTTTGCAACACTCAATGTAAAGAATATTGTAGGAGAGCCAACTTGATGAAGTATGTACGACATTGAGCCCAATACGACTCGGTACCTCTAAGTTTGTTTCCAAATCACATTAGCTTATCAGTTAGATGAGAGTGTGGCATGTTTTCCATACACTAACACAACTCATTAATGGTGATTGGCATTCTTGAAAACTTATTTTCACAAATATTGCAGATGAATTTTGTGCACGATGTCTCATTATCATATTCATCATAAATTATTTGAATCTTGGATGTTGACCAAAACAATGATCCTTATACCTCGATAGATGTTTCACAAATTCATGCATATGCACTTGCCTCATTTGGGGTTGTAACCAGTCACATCGTCCATTACGAAATAATGGTGGGAATTCCATATCAAGTAATCCTGATGTGACATACTCATTAATAGGAGATGCACTGATTATTGGCCAATCAATCAATGCTATTGGATTTGCATCAAAATTATTAACCCATGCATGGATCAATTCCATCTCTCTATGAATAGTAAGAGATTTTGAAAACCGTTGATATTGTGTGCTCAATTATATTACCTTCATTTGTCTCCATCATTGGACCTACAAATATGGTTTCATTTGCATCAAAAACAAATTCCATGTGCACTGTCTTCAATTTGTTGAAATTGTTTTCATCACAATTTCTTGATAGATTTTTGAGAGCATTTTCATCAATTTTAACATTAGAGTAAAACTTATCATGCTCTACTTTGTACTTAAGTGCTTTATACACATGATCCCTATTGACGGTAAAGTTATAATTGGTGCCACGTTGATCCCTTCTTTAGACAATGATGATTGCCAAATGATCTATTGTATGTGGCAAAATTTGTGAAACATGTTCAACATTTTGTGGGAAACTTATCACGTGTCCTTTGTATCTATATTGAACACCAATTGCATGTAACTTGTAGTATTGGACTGACACATGCAATCAACATTTCTTCTACTCGAGTTAGATTTGCAAGCTCCTCTGGTTGCGGCCCAAGATCCATATTATTTGGAGCTGAAAATCTATTAATACCTCTCACTTGTCGACATCTAGTGCATACAAGACCTTGAGTGGTGCAAGATACTTTGATTCCTATATAACATTCTTGACAAATATAACAAATGTCTAGCAATGTAAAGCTAACTAATTGATGTAAAAATTGTAGTTGAAATCTTTTGAAATTAGCTTCAAGCATTCCATTTTGGTTTTGTTTGTTTTTGACATTTCTTTGTATAGTTGAATTGATCCCTATTAGAGTTGCATTAGATGGCTAATTCTATGTCCCACTTGATTGTAGATCAAGTTGATGGCTAATTTAATTCTGCTTTAGTTATTTTATTTAATTTAAATTGTTTATTTTTTATTTTTTTTAAGTTAAGTTGTTTTATTTGATTATTTAACTCATATAATTCTTAAATTTTAATCAGCTTAAATTTTACTATGTTTAAATTATTTTATTTAAGTTATTTTATTTAATTAATATAATTTATTTGATTTAATTTAAATGATTTATTTTATGTTGTTTTATTTGAATTTTAAATTCTTATATAATTTTTAAATTTTAATCAGCTTAACTTTTACTATGTTTAAATTACTTAATTTCAATTAATTTAAATTATTTAATTTAAGTGATGTGTGTAAAGAAACTTAACTTTTAGTTTCTTCTTTCTCTAAAGAAAGAAAACCATTCAATTAAATTTAATTTATTTAAAATATTTAATTTAAGTTATTTAATTTAATTTAAGTTTTTTTATTTGATTTTTTTTATACAATTCTTAAATTTTAATCAACTTAAATTTTTCCGTTTAAATTATTTTATTTTATTTAAGTTACTTTATTTTTTTATTTAAGTTATTGTATTTAATTTTTTTATTCTTAAACAATTCTTTATTTTTTAATTTTTTATAGGTAATAGGCCAAGGCCAATAATTTTATTAATTTTAAAAAAATTTACAATCTTGCTTCAGTGTGGGCACTGGTAGGAAAGAGCCGGGAAAAGAAAACTTTCGGTCTTGCCCAAGGAATATAAATTCCTAGAAATAGAATGAACAAGCTTCGAAATACAATTACATTTGATGGATTTCTGCCATTTGATTACAACCTACAATAAAGATCATTATTCAACCTAACAAAAATCTACCCTTATTACAAAGGTTGATAGTATACATTCTTCCAGGAAGCTCCAACTTTCGGTCTTGCCCAAGGAATATAAATTCCTAGAAATAGAATGAACAAGCTTCGAAATACAATTACATTTGATGGATTTCTGCCATTTGATTACAACCTACAATAAAGATCATTATTCAACCTAACAAAAATCTACCCTTATTACAAAGGTTGATAGTATACATTCTTCCAGGAAGCTCCTCTAATTGGCATTAAAATGCCCAATACAACAGCAGATGATCATGATAGAATATTGAAATGCATTTAAGCAACTGAGCATATTTTGCTTAATTTCCCAGCATTATAATACCGAGTGCCTTTTGATATTTTGGATCCCTATCATTATACCCTACTCATTTCTAATTCTACAAAAATAGAGGTACATCTTCACAATACATAGGTTAGAAAATCTTCCCAAAATTATAGTTAAATCTAAAGATACCTGTAGTGCTCAATCTGTCTGGGATAAGCGAAAATTCTGCATCATGAAGTTAACCATCTAGAAGAATTTCATATACTCAACCCCGCAACTACCCAATACGAATAAAGACTTTCAAGCAGGCTAGGGACAGAAAGTAAAGCCCAAAGCATTACAAGAACAACATGAGTGGGTTACCAGATTGAATGGCAAAGAGTGCTCTGACACAATAACTTCAATAACCATAATATTGTAGACACCTAAAAGTTGCACAATGAATTAAGTGAATTTTATTCATTTAATTATCCCTAACTCTTCCAATTAATTAAATTAAGATTTAATTAATATCCATATTCTTATAATTAGCCTATTAATCAAATTAAAGATTTGATCAAATCCATTTCCTCTAGCCTAACCTATTAATTAAAGTAAGGTTTGATTAAGTAACCTTAGCCATTTAATTGAATAAATCTTATTTATTTAATTAAAATCCCCTTTCCCCTTTTTGATTAAATTCACATTTAATTAAAGTCCCTTTTGCATTTAAATTAATCAGAATTTATTTAAAACCCCCCCACTTGCAAAATCCTACAAATGCAAGTTGCATCCCCTTTTTGGTTAAATTAAATCATTTTAATTTACCAAAATTACCTATTTTCCCTCACCCACTTGCAAAATCCTACATTCCCCTAATAATTCTTCTAGAAGCCTTCTAATCCTGTCCTAACCATGTCCTATTCTCCTAAACATGTGCCATCCCTAAAATTGGGGGAGTCACTTCTCCAAATTTGGAAGAAAGTCTTCAAAATGCATTTAAGACTTTATCTATTTAAACAAGTTAACTTGTTGAGTCTTCCAAACATGTAAGGCTCTTCCATAAACCACTAGTGGTTTTCCTCTTTGGGCAAGTTAGCCTCCAAAGTCTTCAAAAGGCATTTAATGCCTCTTACAAGCCCACACCCCTTAGCCATGATGGTTTTCCCTTTAACCATTTTCCCATGTTGCACAAGAGTTTACCTCTTGGGTAATAGCATGCCTCCTTGATTAATGACATTATCCATGATGTCACTCCTTGAGGTTATCCCTGATTGCTTGATTAGCATCTAATGCTTGTTTAGCATCCCCTCAAGCCCTCTCAAGGTGACATTTTTCAACTTGGGATTGGATTGAATCTATCCCATGGATTGATAACTTTCAATCCTAGCTCTTGTTGAGATTACTCAATCTCAACCATCCATTTCTCTATTTTCCCTATAAATAGAGCTCGTTCCTTCTTCAATTAATCAAGTCTTTTGTGCATCAAAATTATAGTCACATTGCAAGTTAAGGAGCTCTCTTTGTCATCACCAAGCATCAACATCATCCTCAAGCATCCATAGCACATAGTTTAGCTTCATTTAGTTGTATTTTAATCTTCCATCCTAGCTTAATTTCACTTATTTTATAATTTTGCATTCTCATCTTAGTTTAATTAACTCACATAGCATACTTAGCTTCCAATTTGGAATATACTTTGCCTCCTAATCACCTAGCTTGCATCCTTCATCTTCATCTTCATCTCTTAGCACTCACTAGAATCCTAGTTGCATCCATTTCAATTCTAGTAGCATTTTTCATATAACTCGTTCTCTGGGTTGTCATCTTGACGATAAAGTGCTCTTCCAAGTGAGGGCCACCTTGAATCTTAGAGATCTTTAGAGATAGAGGACAATGAGGCGATTTTAGAGTTTTTAATCTATTCATGTGTTTTGATTTCTAACATCTAATGCAATGCTTCATTGGTGTGTTTGAAGTGTTTTCCCTCTTGCAAGTGGAAGACCACATTTCTAGCATTCATCAATTGGCACCCACCGTGGGGCTCACGTCCCTGAATTTAATATTTTTGCAAGTTTTTGTGTTGTGAGAAATTGCAGGTTCCGCTTCAGCGTGAAAGCTCGTACGAGATTTTGTTAGTTATAGTGCAATTCTGTTTATTTTGTCATATGGAAAGCTAAGAATTATCGTACAAGATTCTACTAGTTATCGTGCGATTCTGTTTCTTTTTTCTTATGGGCGAGAATTGTTGTATGGTCAGTTAGGAAAGCTCGTATGAGTTTCTGATTACTCGTATGAAAAATAGAGAGGCTTTTTTAGGAGTTTTCTAATATGAATTTGGTGATGGCTTAGATGGATGGATGTAAAAATATGATATGAACCAAGGCTTGAAATTAGGCTTGTCGAAAGACAATATATATGGAATATAACTTTTAAGTATAAGGCTATACTTTAAGTTATAGTCCATATATACTGTCAGGATGTTTGAGAGGGGTTTCAGACCTCCAAGAATTATAATGCAAAATCTAGTTTTTGGAGGATCGTCCCAATTTCAGTCAATCAAATTTCAGGGCATTTCAGGATCAGAAGTGAAAAAAATTGTAACTGAGATTTGAAATTAGGCTTGTTCAAGCCCACCAAGAGATTTGATATTTTAGTAACTTTTTCTTCTTGCAAGTTTTAACAATTTGATGTAGGTTTGAAGGAGTTAAATTAGGATTTGATTTTAGTTTTTCTAACTTTTTTCCTAAAGTTGGTTAAAATTGAACTCATTTTATTTTCAAGGTAAAAATAACCTCACAATCTTCAATTGGTGCTCTAAAAAGAATGATATCTTTTCATTTGAGAAATTAAAGAGAACCACAAATTAAACTTCAAACATTTATTTTGCAAGTTAAAGTTCACGTTTCAATTTGGGTTCTAAAAAGAGCAAGACAAACTTTCTACTTTCTTGCAAAGGTTAAAATTCACAATCAACATTTACTTGTAAGATTAAAAAGAACAATCCACATTGTGCTTGTTTGGAGCAACATCTCCAATTAGAGGTTAGCAAACTACTGACTTGAAGGATAAAATGAACTTTTGAGTGCTTTGTCTTAAGTGGTAGGTATATGCATTGTTGGCATTTCATTAAGGACATTGAGAAGGTTGTTGGAGATTATTGATATAACTGAAGAAGGATGATAACTATCTTTATAACATTATTTTGTCATTGATGTCAAGAAATTGATTTTCTGATTTAGTATGATGTTGCCATATCTTGAGAAGATTGATTTGAAGAGAATTAAGATGTTGGTAAAAGACACAGAAAGAATGTGATGAATAAGGAGAGAAATAAGTTATTCAATGGGCAACTATTACCGAGTTAGACAATGATGAGATCATGATGTTTAGATTATTTTGATATCCTTATATGTTGTTGATTGTAAGGTTAATACTATACTATGTCACCGAGCAAAGAACCTAGTCGGTAAACCCTAAGGAACCTAGTCAGTAAACCCTAAGGTTATCGATATCAGTTAATGTCTACCGAGTAAAGTTTAGTATTTACCGAGTTGCAACCGAGTTATGATAGATCGCATTGGATGGATAAAAGCATTATTTAATGAAGAATCTTGATGAGCTAGAGATGAATAAATGATTGGTATGCCACGCATGAAGTTTGTTAAGAATCTACGGCAATGGAAAATCAGGAGGAAGATCTACAGCACAGATTGAATCGCAATAACCTAGCACAAGTTCCTAGGAAGGTTTGCAAGTTCCAAGGTGAGGTAAAACATTTTTAGATCGAAGGATACATTGAACCTAGTCAAGATTGAAGATCTAACGGCTAATATTGATCATGGGATATGTGATCAAGGAGATTCAACGGTTAGCAAATTGTTTATAAATAAGGAATTGTTGATAAACAATGTATGCGGGCAAGTGTAAGCACAGGGATGCTACATAGTGATTATCGAGCACAGAAGCTTGAAGACC
This sequence comes from Cryptomeria japonica, assembly GCF_030272615.1. Classification (NCBI taxonomy): domain Eukaryota; kingdom Viridiplantae; phylum Streptophyta; class Pinopsida; order Cupressales; family Cupressaceae; genus Cryptomeria; species Cryptomeria japonica. Next base: position 774,541,265 of record NC_081407.1, read on the forward strand.
TATTTGAATAATAGAGTAGGGAGCCCAGCAGAGGGACAAGATAAGTCCTATGACAAGATTGTTTTGAGCAAAATAGAATCTGCTTTAGCATTTTAGATGTGAAGTTGCAAATATATTTTTATTACTGTTATTTTGTAATGACAGAAAATCTCTTAACCAAGTGGACTTAACAGTCTTATTGGTAAACCCTCTAGCAAGGTAACATTCTAAATGAGTGTTTGAAATCCTTTGACAAGGTCACTTCTAACAAAGTGAAGATCCTAATAGATCTAAGGGAAATCCCTTAACTAGGTCACATCTAGCAATGTGTTTGTAATCTTTAATAGGATTAGCTTTTAACCGAGCATACTCTAGAAGAGTATATTTCTTAGTAGGTCCAAAATCCCATAGTGGTTTTTTCCTATTTGGGTTTCCATGTTAAATCTGGTGTTAAATGTGTTATGATGATTATGTGTTTATGAGTTAGCATGTTTAGCAGTTTTTGGTTATATTGCTGAAGTTTAAGTTACCGAGGTTGAATTTGTTGATTTTATGGAAGATTAAGTTTGTATGATTCACCACCCCCTCTCATCTTGTTAGCTATTGGCATCAAAACTTTACAATTGTTATCAGAGATTTGGACTCTGGAAGAAAAGTTTAAAGGTACTTGAGGCAAAGATCCGAAGATGTATAAAAGGGATGCACCAAAGCTGAACAAGTCAAGTTTCTCCACATGGCAGAAAATGATGAAGCTGCATTTATCAGGAATTGGAGAATATGCAACATATTATTTGGAGAATGATTACATACCACCAAGCACCAACCCAATGACCTTGGAGGAGATAAAGGCAAAGCAAGAACACATTCAAGCTATGATTGAAATAACATCAACATTCACCGACTCAGAGTTTAATGATCTAGAAGGTTGTAATGATGCAAAAGCAATGTGGACCAAGCTCATATCTGTGTATGGCGGTGATGAACATGTTCAAAGAGCAAAAGTAGATAGTCTAAGAGGACAACTTGAATTCATGAGAATGAATGAAAGTGAGAACATAACGCAATACAGTACAAGGTTAAAGGAGACTGTCAATCAAATTAAAGGAGCAGGAGGGACTATTGAAGAAAAGGATGTAACAAGTAAGTTGTTGAGAACCCTTCTACCTGCTTATGCCATTCGAATCTCTGCAATCAATGAATTAAGGTCTATACCAAATATGTCAGTTTCTTTGGATGCTACTATTGGTAAGCTACATGCATTTGAGTTAAGTAATTTTGATAATAGTGGGTCTTCGGTAAATAAAGTAGAATCTGCATTCAGTTCTTTTCATATTGGTGAATCTGATGATTACAATGATAGAATGAGTAAGTACTCTGAAGGGAATCACAGTGGAGAAAGTGAAAGATTTTGTAAAAACATGGAAGAAGTGCACAAACTGTATGAGGAAATCAAGAAGCAAGAAGAGTTTGAAGCATTATTAGCCAGAAGGTTACCGAGAGGAAAAGGTAAGTATAAAAGGAAAACTACCTATAAAATGTTTCAATTGTGATAAAATAGGACATATGGCTTCTAACTGCCCTGACAAAGAATCTAGTGAAAAGAGAGAATACTGAGATAACAGGCAGAAAGACAACCAATACAGAGGACACCGAGACTTCAGAAGGAGAGAGAGAAAGACATGCCTAGTAGCTGATGAGGAATCCAATGATGATAAATCTGATGAAACAGATACAAAGGAAGTTGTTTATGTGGCTATTAAAGATGGATCAGATGAAGAAAGGTATGAAGAAAATGCCCTAATATCTCACATAAATAATAATGACTCTTGGATCATAGACAGTGGATGCTCACATCACATGATAGGTGATAAACACAAATTTGTTAAATTAGAAGACTATGATGGAGGTTATGTAAGATTTGGTAATGATGCACCATGTCCGGTGAAAGGTAAAGGCTCTATCACACTTCTTGACAATGCTAAATGTGATGATGTATACTAGGTTGAAGGTTTGAAACACAATTTGTTGAGTGTAGCACAGCTAAACAATACAGGATATCGAATAGAATTTCAGAAAGGAATTGTCAAAGTCCATGACAAACATGGAAAGTTAGCTGCTACCGAGACACAAACAAAAGGTAATATATTTCATCTTGACTCAACTTGGAACAAGTGTCTTTATGCAAAGATAGATGATACCTAGTTATGGCATAAAAGGTTTTGTCATGTAAATTTTGATAATCTGATCAAAATAAGTAAGAAGCACTGAGTAAGAGGTCTACCGAGTCTGGAAAAACCTGAGAATGCTATGTGTCGAGGATGCCAAATGGGTAAGATGACAAGATCAAGCTTTACAAGTAAGTCCTACACTTCTAAAGGAATTTTAGATCTTGTGCACACTGATCTTTGTGGTCCCATGAAAGTTCAAAGTTATTATGGTGATAAATATTTCATATTATTTGTGGATGATTACTCAAGGATGATGTCAGTTATGTTTTTTAAAGAAAAATCAAAAGCTTTTCAAATGTTTAAATGGTACAAGGCAAAAGTTGAAAATGAAACAGGAAGACAACTGAAATGTCTTAGATCTAATAGAGGAGGAGAGTTCACTTCTGATGAATTTAACTTATTCTGCAATGATCATGGTATAAAAAGGCAAGTGTCTGCACCGAGAACACCTCAGAAAAATGAGATAGCCGAGAGAAGAAATAGATCAATTGTGGATTGTGCCAGAACCCTGATGATAGAAAAGAAGGTACCTCAAACATTTTGGAGAGAAACAATCAGCACTGCAGTTTACACCCTGAACCGAGTACAACTGAAAAAAGGAACTATGAAGACACCATATGAGATTTGGTATGACAAGAAACCTAATGTAAGTTATTTTAAAATCTTTGGAAGTAGATGCTATGTACATAAAGATGACAGAAATGGAAAGTTTGATCAGAAAAGCGAGGAAGGAACATTTCTTGGTTATTCTTCTAGAAGTAAATCATTTAAATGTCTAATCAAATCATCTAACAAAATAGTAGAAAGTGCAAATGTGAAAATTGATAATTTGCAGAAAGAAATGATGAAGGAAATTCAAAGAACTAGAAAATTATGAAGAATTTGTTTATGTTCAACTGAGAAGTCCTACCGAGAAAGCTGCTGAAGAAAATGAAGATAATGTCCAGTTACCGTGTGATGAAGAAGATCATATAGAGCCTACCGAGCCTATATTAGCCAAATATGTCAGAAGACATCATGCATCAAGTCAAATTATAGGAGATAAGGATGATCCAGTGATGACAAGGAACAAACTGAGACAGAACACATGTCTGATATCTGAATTTGAACCGAGAATAGTAAAAGAGGCATTTAAGAATGAAGATTGGGTAAATGCTATGACATAAGAGATTGATCAAATCAAGAAGAATGACACATGGACACTGGTCCCAAGACCGAAGGACAAAAATGTAATCGGTACGAAGTGGATTTTCATAAACAAGCTAAATGAAAAAGGTGAGGTCATTCTCAACAAAGCAAGACTAGTTTGCAAAGGTTATGCTCAAGAAGAAGGAATATATTATGGTGAGACTTTTGCACCTGTGGCTAGACTTGAGGGAGTAAGAACATTGTTGGCATATGCTACTTTCAAAAAGTTCAAGGTATATCAAATGGATGTTAAATCTGCATTTTTGAATGGTATACTAGAAGAAGAAGTTTATATTGAACACCCTGAATGATTTGTTGAAGACAAGAGTAAAGATCAGGTATGTAAACTAAACAAAGCTTTATATGGTCTAAAACAAGCACCTAGAGCATGGTATGAAAGTCTGCACTCTTATTTGATCAAGATTGGATTTATAAGGACAAGTGAAAACAACAATATGTACATGAAGAATGACGAGGACAATGGAATACTGATCTCAGCCATATTTGTTGATGATAATATTTTTTGTGAAAATGATTCTCTATGCAAGAACTTTGGAAATGAAATGTACAAAGAATTTGAGATGTCATTAATCGGTGAGATAAAGTATTTTATAGGTTTACAGATACTGCAAATGAAAGATGAGATTTTCATTACTCAATCCAAGTACATAAATGAAATCTTGAAGAAGTTTGGTATGGAGGATTCAAAACCTGTAAGTACTCCTATGACTACTAACTATAAATTATCAAAGAATGATGAATCTGCATCTGTTGATGAGACAATTTATCGATCCATGATTGGAAAGTTGCAATATGTTGTGCACAGTAGACCGGATATAGCACATGCAGTAGGTATTGTTGCAAGATTTTATCCCAAAGAAACCCATATGACAGCAATCAAAAGAATTTTCAGATACCTGAGCTGAAGACTATGGCTTAGTATATGAAAAGAGGAATGATTTTGATTTGAAAGTTTATACTGATGTTGATTGGGCAGGAAACATTGATGATAGGAAAAGCACAAGTGGTGGAGCTTTCTTCTTGGGAGATAGACTAGTAAGTTGGCTTCACAAGAAACAAGGATGTATTTCACAGTCAACAGCTGAAGCTGAATATGTCGCTGCGACATTGAATTGCACTAATATAGCATGGATCAAACAACTGTTGGAAGGTATAAATGAGAAGGTTACCGAGCCAGTAACTATATTCTGTGATAATACGAGTGCCATTAACATTTCAAAGAATTTGGTAATGCACTCTAAGACAAAACATATCTTTATAAAGTATCATTATCTCAAAGAAGAAGTTAAAGAGAAGAAAGTTGTGCTGGAATATATTAGTTCAAAGGAGCAAATAGCAGACATCTTCACAAAGCCACTGCCAAGGGACACTTTTGAGTATCTCAGAAGCAAGTTAGGGGTCCTACCCCTATCTTCTATTCACTCACAAAGTTCGGTGAACGCATCAATTCGATGAATATACAGAATATTATGTGTGGATTGATGTTGATTTACGCACTTTAGGAGGTTTTCTAAAGGTATGTAGGAAACAGTATTGAAGGAAAGGTTGCTCTGACTGAGACTGAGATGACACTTAGCAAGGCAACTCACTTCACAAGGGAAGAAATCATGATTTAGTTCTTTTACTTTTTGGCATTGTTGTCAAAGGGGGAGAAGACTGAATGGTAAAGCCCTAACTGAAGAAGTTTACAACACAAAGGGGAGAAGACTAAATGCAAGACAACAGCTCTGAAGCCTAATGAAAGAGGGAGAAAGCCTATAAGACTTCAGAAGATTTTAATAGCTCAAGGATAACAAGAGAAGTCTCCACAACAATCTGAATTTGAATCAATTTGAATATCTTGTTGGTATTACCATTTACAAGTTGGTTTTGCCATCAATGCCAAAGGGGGAGATTGTTGGCATGACAATAGAAAGGAGATTGTTGGCATTTCATTAAGGATATTGAGAAGGTTGTTGGAGATTATTGATATAACTGAAGAAGGATGATAACTATCTTTATAACATTATTTTGTCATTGATGTCAATACATTGATTTTCTGATTCAGTATGATGTTGCCATATCTTGAGAAGATTGATTTGAAGAGAATTAAGATGTCGATAAAAGACACAGAAAGAATGTGATGAATAAGGGGAGAAATAAGTTATTCAATGGGCAACTATTACCGAGTTAGACAATGATGAGATCATGATGTTTAGATTGTTTTGATATCCTACATATGTTGTTGATTGTAAGGTTAATACTATACTATTTCACCGAGCAAAGAACCTAGTTGGTAAACCCTAAGGAACCTAGTTGGTAAACCCTAAGGTTATCGATATCAGTTAATGTCTACCAAGTAAAGTTTAGTATTTACTGAGTCGCAACTGAGTTATGACAGATCGCATTGGATGGATAAAAGCATTATTTAATGAAGAATGCTGATGAGCTGGAGATGAATGAATGATTGGTATGTTGCGCATGAAGTTTGTTAAGAATCTACGGCAATGGAAAATCAGGAGGAAGATCTATAGCGCAGATTGAATCACAATAACCTAGCACAAGTTCCTAGGAAGGTATGCAAGTTCCGAGGTGAGGTAAAACATTTTTAGATTGAAGAATACATTGAACCTAGTCAAGATTGAAGATCTAACAGCTAAGATTGATCATGGGATATGTGATCAAGGAGATTCAACAGTTAGCAAATTATTTATAAATAAGGAATTGTTGATAAACAATGTATGCGGGCAAGTGTAAGCATAGGTATGCTACATAGTGATTACCGAGCACAAAAGCTTGAAGACCTATTTGAATAACAGAGTAGGGAGCGCAGCAGAGGGACAAGATAAGTCCTATGACAAGATTGTTTTGAGCAAAATAGAATCTGCTTTAGCAATAATTGTGATATTACAATGATAACCTCGTCGGGGCTATGGATGCTCGCTGGCAGCAAGGCTCTATCCAGGATGCTTTTGAAGTTAGGTTAACTCATGTAGCTAGCCACGTTGGATTCTAAAAATTACAATGATCACATGAGCCAAAATGAACCCACTTGCACACACATGGGTAATCAAAGACTAAATACCTTGATCCATTTTGGGATTCTTCTTCCCTTTTGAGTATGCTTCCTAGTCGCTAGATATGTTCGGTTGAATTTTTCTGGAGGTTCTAAGTGTGGGTTGGGTCTCTATCTTTGAAAAGTTCAATAACACTTATTCAGGTGGTGCTAGATGTTGTGACAATCTTACATATTGCCTTTTTGCAAATGGAAACCTCTATGCTTGGGGGCAAAGTTCATCCACTCTATTCTTCCTACCATATCTCCCATTATCCTTCCTCCAATATCCATTATCCTATCTAAATTCATCACTATCTATGATCTTGCTTCACTTTATCCATACCATCTATCATATCTATTCATTGCTTCCATCATCTAGTTCTCTCTATGATCTTGCTTCACCTTATCCATACCCTCTAGTCCATATCTTATCCTACCTATTCATTTCTTCAATCATCCCTCACTATCTATGATCTTGTTTCTCCCATCCATATCCCCTTTTTCATCCCCGATCTTGATAAAAACTAAGGACAAAACATGATTTTGAAAAGCTCTTGATGTGTCCCTTCATGTTTCATAATAAGCTACCTCCATCTTTCACCCATTCATCTTCACCTCAACAATTTATTCATCCATTCCTTGCCTTGCTAGACATTGGGGCAAACAAATACATCTTTCTTCTAATCCAAAAAGCTCCAAAAATCACAAAATGTCCAAAAAATAAAAATCAAATCGACAAAATCAAATAAAATTTAAAATCAAAGCATGAACGCATGACCCATCCATCAAATCAAATCAACAACATGAAAACTCTCGAAGTCTGCAATCAAATTGATCACATGTCTTGTTAATCAATTCAACACTTGAAATCTATCAACATCAACATGTCTTATACATGGATAGGTACACTCGAAACCAGACAGATTGGTCTTATACGAGGTACTCACTCTTTGAAACCCAACATTCCTATCAATCATCGAGTCTTGTTAATCAATCCATCTATCAACATCAACATGTCTTATACAAAGATGGGTACACTCGAAACCAAATAGATCGGTCTTATACGGGGGTTACTCACTCTTTGAAACCAGACATTCTTATCAATCATCAAACAATCAAAACAATGGTATAGATCAGTATGACTACTTGATTTTGTCCTAGTTAGCCTTATCTTTATCAATTGATGGAAGTACATGTTTTATCTTTCAAAAAATCATAAAAGTCAAAAGGTGCAATAAAAACAAGTGGTGAAAACCTGGCAACACGTGTTATTTGTGAGAGAGCAACTCCTCTATCTATCGGTACTTGCATCATATCTTTGGCTCCATCTGATCTAAACCAATATCCATTGCAGAACACTTATACACATAGCATTATCCCAGACATACTTAGCGTAGTCACTATCCTCGATTATCTGAATCAGTTATCTAACTCCTATTCTACCATGGCTTGGTGATCAGTGTACATATCTATATCGAGGTAGTATCAACAACAAGGGAAAAAATTCTGACCTCACTGGAGGCATCTCACCTTGAGGGTTTTAGACATCAGACCAAACACATAGCAAGACAACAAGTATCAAAACAACCAACAATAACCACAACAAAGTAACAAGGCTAGACATCAAGGAATTGAACTGACTTGAACTGAACAAAATATCTATTTGCAAGATGTTTTACTTGACAAGAATACATTTCAAATAGCATGCATGCTTACTTATGGTTGTTGATTTTTGCGTATCATATCTCCTAAGCGACTCAAGGATGTCTCAATGACTAGAGAAGCAAGGAAGGAATGTGGTGTTTTCTTTGTTTGTTGTTTGGGAGTGAAGTCTTCTACTACACAAATTTGTCTTTACGACGTGATCGGGTAACATATCAATGAAGACATTTCGGATTTGTATAGGACAAAGGTTAACTCTTATATGTTTTATGCAAGTAACACTTAGGTCGTCTTGGTTCAATTATACATCGACGCTTGTGTCATCTTGCAATATCAAAATAAATGTAAGTTATACTCAGGTCATTATGGTTTAATTATACCATGATGCTTGTATCAACTTTCAACAAATCAAGGCCTGATGATGAAAAAAAGGGAAGCACTCACACTTTGATCACAATAGATGGAAACATTTGGGAACGAGAATGCATTAGCATCATTTCATTTTAATCTTGCATTAGTATCATTTCATTAGGTTGCATATCATTTTTAATATGACATTAGTATCATTTCATTATCATTATCATATTAATTTGGCATTAGGTTGTACATCATTATCATGTTAATATTGCATTTAGGTGTATTTGCATTATCATTTTAAAATTGCATTCGATTGCATTATCATTTTCACATCGCATCAAACATCGCATTTTCAAGATACATCTCATCATTATAATCTAGTCACGTTCATCATTGCATCCCTCACATGCATATCTCTCGCACCATCATGGAATATTTCTTCACTTTCATATCTTCATCATTCATCCAACTCTCATCTATCATGTCTTATACAGGATGTATCTTTCATGAAACCAAACATTTTGATCAAGTCTTATACATGATATATCGTTCCTAAAATCAAATGTTTTAATCATCTTTGTCTTATACAAAAGGTGTCATTCCTGAAACCAGACTCGATCTCAATCTTATCAATTCTATCAATCCATTTCATCTGATTCATTCTATCATGTCTTATACAAGATGTATCTTTCCTGAAACCAGATGTTTTGATCAAGTCTTATACATGATATATCATTCCTGAAACTAGACGTTTTGATCATCTTTGTCTTATACATGAGGTGTCATTCTTGAAACTAGACTTAATCTCAATCTGATCAATCTTATCAATCCAAACAATCTAATCAATCTTGTTAAACCCATGCATGTCATCAACTATCCACTCTTCTATCTTAAAAATAACTTTCTTCTTCTTTCGAGAGATCATTCATGCCTTTAGTGCATGAACGATCTCCCGAGGGGGCATCATCATATCAAATCTCCATATCAATTTCATATTAGTTTCATATCGACACCAACTTCATATCAAATCAATTCTTCATATATGGGGCATCATATTGAATCTTGACATCAATTTCATATCAGTCTCATATCGACACCATCTTCATATCAAATTTTCATATCAAATAAATTCTTCATATCTGGGGCATCATATCTAATCTCGACATCAATTTCAAATCAGTCTCATATCGATACCAAACTCATATCGAATTTTCATATCAAATCAATTCTTCATATCTAGGGCATCATATCGAATCTCGACATTAATTTCATATCACTCTCATATCGACATCACTCTCATATCGAGATCAGTCTCATATCAACTTTTCATATCGAATCAATTCTTCATATCTAGGGCATCATATTGAGAATTTTGACGACAACATTATCATATCGAATCTCCATATCAGTCTCATATCAGCTTCATATCGACAAAATCACATCAGCACTTCATATCAAAATCAAATTTTCATATCCAGAGAATCATATCAACAACTTTGGCGACAACATCATATCAAAAAAAATTGGCGATAAATTGAGTGTTTTCTTTGAATCAACACGTGGTCACACGTTAACTCAAAGAGGGACAAAATATAGACACCTAAAAGTTGCACAATGAATTAAGTGAATTTTATTCATTTAATTATCCCTAACTCTTCCAATTAATTAAATTAAGATTTAATTAATATCCCTGTTCTTCTAATTAGCATATTAATCAAATTAAAGATTTGATTAAGTCCATTTCCTCTAGCCTAGCCTATTAATTAAACTAAGGTTTGATTAAGTCCCCTTAGCCATTTAATTGAATATTTATTTAATTAAAATCCCCTTTTCCCCTTTTTGATTAAATTTACATTTAATTAAAATCCCTTTTGCATTTAAATAAATCAAAATTTATTTAAAAATCCCCTCACTTGCAAAATCCTACAAATGCAAGTTGCATCTCCTTTTTGGCTAAATTAAATCATTTTAATTTACCAAAATTACCTATTTTCCCTCACCCACTTGCAAAATCCTACATTCCCCTAATCATTCTTCTAGAAGCCTTCTAATCCTACCCTAATCATGTCCTATTCTCCTAATCATGTCCCATCCCTATAATTGGGGGAGTCACTTCTCCAAGTTTGGAAGAAAGTCTTCAAAATGCATTTAAGACTTTATCTATTTCAACAAGTTAACTTGTTGAGTCTTCCAAACATGTAAGTGTAGCATCCTAAAATTGCGACATTTGCAATTTCGACTACATTTGGGTCTTCACGATGGCGACGCAACACTGAACCTAAATGGAGACCCTGAAACCTATTTGTGACATCAAAAACTGCATATTTCTGCACCTTGGCCTGATCCTTCCTTGCACCCTACTGTCCCGGGAGGTGGGACCATGGCGCCTAGCGCCCTGGTCCCTGGCCCTATTTTGGGCCCGGTCTCTTATGGGGCCTCGGGTCTTCAAGTTTGCATATTGGAAAATAATCTTCCTGGGTCGGCCTAAGGTTGGGAAAATCAGTCTTTTAACCCTAATTGACAAGTATATAAACTACATTTCCCCTCTCAGAAAGGGTAGATGGATGAAAAAAGGAAGGACATATGTGTAAAAGAGGCGGAAGCGATAGACAAACATTCAAACATTCAAGCATTCAAGCATTCCTTCAAGCAATTGAGCATTCTAAGTCTCCATTCAAGGCTAAGTGTTGCATTCAAGACAAGGATTCAACCATTGAAGAGGAGATCACTTACAACATACAACATACAACAACATTTACACCTTCGCATGTAAGGATACAAACATTCTTACAACAAGGTTGCAGGTACGCGGCTATAATTGAAGATCTGGAATCCTTGTGCAGAGACGAACAGATCCCCCTTCGTTTCGCGGATTTTTCGGAGGACCGTGTGCACGCCGGGCGCCATCGTCTCGTCAACTTTTGCTCAAATTTGTAGGATAGCATCGTCTCGACATTTTACTGCTAATTCCAGGTCCGCAGCTTCATCCCATGTTTCTATTTCTGTCTGCAAACGAATCTTTCTTACTTTCACCTACACTCCTAGTTCGATCCTTCTATCTACATTCTTTACAAAAGAGGGTAGCCTTGCTGTCATAACTCTTGAAACTCATTTAGAATTCAATCTTGCATTGTGTGGGATTGGATCTTGTGAGCTTCAACCCCTTTTTTGAATGTAAAGTCTCTCCTAAGTGAAAACCATCAATCCTAGTGACCTCCTTTCTCTCTCTCTGGAGTGGGGGGAACACCTAGGGTTCGATTTTCCGCTTTACAGTAAGGCTCTTCCATAAACCACTAGTGGTTTTCCTCTTTGGGAAAGTTAGCCTCCAAAGTCTTCAAAAGGAATTTAATGCCTCTTACAAGCCCACACCCCTTATCCATGATGGTTTTCCCTTTAACCGTTTTCCCATGTTGCACAAGAGTTTACCTCTTGGGTAATAGCATGCCTCCTTGGTTAATGACATTATCCATGATGTCACTCCTTGAGGTTATCCCTAATTGCTTGATTAGAATCTACTGCTTGTTTATCATCCCCTCAAGCCCTCTCAAGGTGACATTTTTCAACTTGGGATTGAATTGAATCTATCCCATGGATTGATAACTTTCAATCCTAGCTCTTGTTGAGATTACTCAATCTCAACCATCCATTTCTCTATTTTCCCTACAAATAGAGCCCATTCCTTCTTCAATCCATCAATTCTTTTGTGCATCAAAATTATAGTCACATTGTAGGTTAAGGAGCTCTCTTTGTCATCACCAAGCATCAACATCATCCTCAAGCATCCATAGCACATAGTTTAGCTTCATTTAGTTGTATTTTAATCTTCCATCCTAGCTTAATTTCACTTCTTTTATAATTTTTGCATTCTCATCTTAGTTTAATTAACTCACATAGCATACTTAGCTTTCAATTTGGAATATGCTTTGCCTCCTAATCACCTAGCTTGCATCCTTCATGTTCATGTTCATCTCTTAGCACTCACTAGAATCCTAGTTGCATCCATTTCGATTCTAGTAGAATTTTTCATATAACTCATTCTCTGGGTTGTCATCTTGAGGATCAAGTGCTCTTCCAAGTGAGGGCCACCTTGAATCTTAGAGATCTTTAGAGATAGAGGACAATGAGGCAATTTTAGATTTTTTAATCTATTCATCTATTTTGATTTATAACATCTAATGCAATGCTTCATTGGTGTGTTTGAAGTGTTTTCCCTCTTGCAGGTGGAAGACCATATTTTCGACATACATATATAATTTACATAAGTGAAAGAATACACATCAGAAAAGAATGGATGAGGGAAAATACATACATACATACATACATACATACATACACACACACAAATGTGTGTGTGTGTGTATATATATATATATATATATATATATATATATATATATATATATATATATATATATATATATATATATATATATATATATATATATATATGTATATATACACACACACAAAAGAGCAAAATAAAACATAAAAAGGTGAATATACATATAAGAGTAAGAATATGCAGATATCTCCGACCACTATATACAAAATTATGCATAATATTTGAGTTAACCAGAAGCATAAAGATACCAAACATACATAATAAACCAAACACAGATATCTCAAAGTGCAACTATCTATAGTCAAATACCCATAACTACTATATAATGTCCAGATACCATATAAACAATCAGTCCAAAACAGAGTCTACGAAATAATCCCTTACAATTCGCTATGGAGCCAACCTAAATACATACCATCCAAATTATCCATTTTAGAACCACAAAAACTATTCGAGTCTGTAAATAAGGTAGGGCGTAAGCACAACTAGCTAATTCTAAAAAACCAAAACATGCTTAATGTTAGAATATTCATAAGTCCTGAAAGTAGTATACTATAATTATTATGACACTGGATTATTTTTCCACATAATGTAATCATAATGCCTTGGTTTAGGAATTGTTAGCTCCTTAGAGATATTTTCCATTACCCTATCAAGTTCCCCCAAAAGATCCTTAATAAAAACACTATGACACAATTTCTTCACCACTTGTGTATGTGGCTCAAAGTGCATGGCAATCGCTAGAAACATTGATGCTATATCAGAATTTTCCTTAGTCCTATCCTCATTGTGGATATAATCCTTCCCTAGAACATGCATAACTACCCTAATGACTAATTTATGGGGAAATACGATAATACCTTGCAACCTATCGATCTTCACTTCTCTTGAGAAAGCCATTTGCCTCTTCAATCCCTTCAGACTTATCAGGGTGTCTATGATACCTGGAATTATTTTACCTAGCAATAAACTCCCAAACAACCTTCCTTAGGCTTAAAAAGCCTCAATTCCTCTAGAACTTTCAGAAAATAGCCACCCGTTCTTCACACATTTGGGATAGACACAATATACATACGCCTTACTTAACTTCAAATTATGCTCACACGAGTGATGGGCTACTCCTTGAGGCTACCGGTATTGGGATATGATAGCTAGGTCTGAATGAGGTGCTAGAGACATTAATGATCCAAAACAACTTGCAAATGCCGACGGAAAAATCCATACTCTGTAAGGCTATAAAGACAGATGTAATAAACAGTGATTATATATATATATATATATATATATATATATATATATATATATATATATGTATATATGTATATATATACATATACATACATATATATATGTATATGTATATACATGTATACACATATGTATATACATATATATACATATGTGTATACATGTATATACATATACATATA